>NC_057809.1:512474886-512478432 GCF_018294505.1 Triticum aestivum | reverse complement strand
ATAAACCTGGACTAGAGGCTTAAGTGTTTAGGTAGGTCGTGGTCTACACCCACGTCGGCTTTCGCTTGAAGTCTGCCGAGCACATGTCGTGTGCAGACGCTAAGTGGTGGAAACATGTATGAAGAAGTACACCCCTGCAGGGTTAATATGATCTATTCGAATAGCCGCGTCCGCGGTGAAGGACTACTTGGTTGCCTATACAGTTCATAGACAAGTAAATGGAAACTGCTAAAAGCCTCAAGATAAGTGTGAGTGCCGAGGATGGCTCTTCCGTAGGAAGACGGAGGTGGATCCTCGGTAGTGTATTGAAGTGGTGAGTAGTGGACTCGTGTGCGCAAAACCATTTCAAGTTGGAGTATCGTAGGATAGTCTAGCCAAGAGTCAAAGCTGGCTTGCTGCAATAACTCCACCAACCCTTTTGATAATATGCATGTATGTAGGATCTGATGTAAGTCTTGCTGAGTACCTTTGTACTCATGTTGCTACAATTTACAATTTTACAGAAGACGCTGCAACCCCTTCTGATGGGTTCTATGTAGACGTTGACATCAACGAGTAGGCTAAAGACCCAGGTGGTGACCCTGAGCTTGTGAAGGACCACGTAGTATAGCTAGGCTTTCCAAGCCTCTTTTATTTTACTAGTTGTCTGTACCCAGACAAAGTACTTCCGCTGCTGGTTTGTATGACTATATGACTTGTATGTTGGGTCGTGAGACCCGTATCTTTGTGTATGTTATGTATGGCTCCCTGAGCCTTAAATAAAGTACTTGTGTTGTAGAGTCATGTTGTGATGCTTCGTTGTATTTGCACATATCGAGCATATTGTGTGTATGGTTGTAATGCTTGGTATGTGTGGGATCTGACTACCTAGTTGTTTATCTTTAGTAGCCTCTCTTACCGGGAAATGTCTCCTAGTGTTACCGCTGAGCCATGGTGGCTTGCTACTGCTCTGGAACACTTAGGCTGGCCGGCATGTGTCCTTCTTCGTTCCTGTGTCTGTCCCTTCGGGGAAATGTCACGCTTTGAGTACCGGAGTCCTGTTAGCCCGCTACAGCCCGGTTTACTGGAGCCCTGCTAGCCCAGTGCTACAGCCCGGACCCACTTGCTGATGACCGACACGTTCGAAGCTGGGTCATGGATGCCTGTCCCTGTAAGTCTGTGCCACTTTGGGTTTACGACTAGTCATGTCAGCCCGGGCTCTTTATCATATGGATGCTAGCGACACTATCATATACGTGAGCCAAAATGCGCAAACGGTCCCGGGCAAAGGTAAGGCGACACCCGTGGGGATACCGTGCGTGAGGCCGCAAAGTGATATGAGGTGTTACCGGCTAGATCGATGTGACATCGAGTCGGGGTCCTGACAGCGTTGGCATCAGAGCCGGACTACCTGTAGGTTCTCCAAGCCAAACTGGTCGATGTTGAGTCTAGAAATTCTTTAGTTATATGTAGGGGAATTGTTTGTGGGTTGGAACGTAAGGCTCTTTTTACTCCTTTATCTTATGACATTCTGATCTGAGTCAGTCCATTCTTCCACCGGGGGATAAGGAATTAGGATCTGTTCTCTCTACCAGGATCACGTGTTACTAATCAGTAGTACCTTATAAGTTTGATGGATACAAGCCTAGTTCAGTTCTACTACCACATTATGTTGTTAGTATGGTTTCAGAACTTTGATATGATGATGTTGAGTGTGTACGAAATCCTTTGTCAAATGTCTCAAAATCCTTCTTGAGCATTTACAGCTGTTATGCTGCCGAAATTTTGCTAGAAATTCTAATGCCCTTGCATTATGATTGTGCTTTCAGATGGCCAATCGCGACCTCAATCAAGTGGTTCGCCTGACTCGATGCCTAGATGTACCTGGCCATACTGCCAAGTTGGTCAGGGTAATGACTGAGGCTGGATACCGCTGGTATCCTGAGTACACGGTCGAAGAGCAATTCCGAGACTTTAATCCAAGCCAGTATCTCTGCACTGTCAGGATATTTCCATCTTATCCTGGATCCACCGAGCCCCTTCACTGCTCTTATGGACTCGGGGTTACTATTGAGATGGCTGTGCAGGACGCCGCCTACTCTATGATGACCATTATGCGAGTCAGATCTGGACTATTTCGGGACTCTGATTTCCGGTATATGCCAGGATCACTTCCGGGAGCACAAGGGTATCTCCAGGCTATCTATGCTGACCCCACTCCGGAGGATTCACGGACTCGCACCACTGCTGAGATGCTCGAGGATAAGGACCGTGAAAATCGGGCCTTGAGGTTAGAGCTCTTCAATACCCGTGCTGACCACTGGGCCACTTTGACTCGGTTCGCACCGGCGGTGCAAGCTGGATATTCAGATATGCGCGATCTCTATCCTGTGAGATCTGCTCTGCCAGACGTGATGGTTTGGCGTGATGTAGGAGGCATCACCCCACCTCGCGGTCCCCGCAGACCACCGTTTGTTGGTCCACGACCTCATCCTAGCCCCTATGGTCCACAAGCTTCGCGAGATCGTCTGTTTCCGGATGATCATGTTGAGCTTCCAGGCTATGGAGGTGACTTCTACGAGGACTACTACAGATCGGTCTGAGTTAGTGGTAGTATCACTAGTTCGCACTAGCTGTGTCGTCTATCGTCCCGCGTGACTCGTGGGATATGACCTAGCTTGTACTCTTTCCGGAGGTGTAGAAAAATAATGTATAGGAGCTTGGGATGCCTCCGATGAGATGTAATCCTCTTTTCACCGTAATAGTACTTGTTTGGTCTTGTACTAAACCCTGTATGGTGTGTATGACGATGGAATAAAGAAGCAGTTTCTGTATCTACCATGTCATACGGATGATCATCTTGCATTCCGAGTTATTCCTTACATTTTGTATCCTATGTTGGAATTTTATCATCCTGACAAATCATTATCTTGTTTACCTAGGATGGTCAACACGCACACTAACCCTGCTCCTCAAGAGCAGACCGAAGGCAGTGAAGTCAGGGATGCAAATTTGCCTCATCCTCCTTCCCTAGCCGAGGTTATGATGGAAGCTGAGAGAAACAAGCGGGAAACCAACCGTTTGTTGGAGCGTATTGAACAGAACACAGCACACCATCAGAGGACTAACGTGGTGTCACTCAGTGATTTTATCAAATTGCATCCACCCACGTTCCACCACTCCGTCGAGCCTCTCGACGCTGATGACTGGCTTCGCAGTATCGCTCACAAACTGCGTTCCGCGCTGGTAGCGGAGGCTGACAAGGTCACCTTTGCTGCATATCATCTTGAAGGCCCCGCCAGTCTATGGTGGGAGAATTATGGAGCTATGCGCCCAGCGGGCCATGTCACTACTTGGGCTGAATTCAGTGAGGCTTTCCGTGAACATCACATTCCGGAGGGTCTCATGGACCGTAAACGTGAGGAATTTTGCAGTTTCACCCAAGGCCGACTTTCTGTGGATGCTTACAGCAGGGAGTTTGGTAATCTTGCACGATATGCAACTGAGGAAGTGTCTACTGATGCCAAGAAGCAAGCAAGGTTCCGTAAGGGCCTTAGTCCTGAGCTT
>NC_057809.1:512448198-512465687 GCF_018294505.1 Triticum aestivum | reverse complement strand
GGAGGATTCACGGACTCGCACCACTGCTGAGATGCTCGAGGATAAGGACCGTGAAAATCGGGCCTTGAGGTTAGAGCTCTTCAATACCCGTGCTGACCACTGGGCCACTTTGACTCGGTTCGCACCGGCGGTGCAAGCTGGATATTCAGATATGCGCGATCTCTATCCTGTGAGATCTGCTCTGCCAGACGTGATGGTTTGGCGTGATGTAGGAGGCATCACCCCACCTCGCGGTCCCCGCAGACCACCGTTTGTTGGTCCACGACCTCATCCTAGCCCCTATGGTCCACAAGCTTCGCGAGATCGTCTGTTTCCGGATGATCATGTTGAGCTTCCAGGCTATGGAGGTGACTTCTACGAGGACTACTACAGATCGGTCTGAGTTAGTGGTAGTATCACTAGTTCGCACTAGCTGTGTCGTCTATCGTCCCGCGTGACTCGTGGGATATGACCTAGCTTGTACTCTTTCCGGAGGTGTAGAAAAATAATGTATAGGAGCTTGGGATGCCTCCGATGAGATGTAATCCTCTTTTCACCGTAATAGTACTTGTTTGGTCTTGTACTAAACCCTGTATGGTGTGTATGATGATGGAATAAAGAAGCAGTTTCTGTATCTACCATGTCATACGGATGATCATCTTGCATTCCGAGTTATTCCTTACATTTTGTATCCTATGTTGGAATTTTATCATCCTGAAAAATCATTATCTTGTTTACCTAGGATGGTCAAGACGCACACTAACCCTGCTCCTCAAGAGCAGACCAAAGGCAGTGAAGTCAGGGATGCAAATTTGCCTCATCCTCCTTCCCTAGCCGAGGTTATGATGGAAGCTGAGAGAAACAAGCGGGAAACCAACCGTTTGTTGGAGCGTATTGAACAGAACACAGCACACCATCAGAGGACTAACGTGGTGTCACTCAGTGATTTTATCAAATTGCATCCACCCACGTTCCACCACTCCGTCGAGCCTCTCGACGCTGATGACTGGCTTCGCAGTATCGCTCACAAACTGCGTTCCGCGCTGGTAGCGGAGGCTGACAAGGTCACCTTTGCTGCATATCATCTTGAAGGCCCCGCCAGTCTATGGTGGGAGAATTATGGAGCTATGCGCCCAGCGGGCCATGTCACTACTTGGGCTGAATTCAGTGAGGCTTTCCGTGAACATCACATTCCGGAGGGTCTCATGGACCGTAAACGTGAGGAATTTTGCAGTTTCACCCAAGGCCGACTTTCTGTGGATGCTTACAGCAGGGAGTTTGGTAATCTTGCACGATATGCAACTGAGGAAGTGTCTACTGATGCCAAGAAGCAAGCAAGGTTCCGTAAGGGCCTTAGTCCTGAGCTTCACCGCGACCTCCGTCTGCATGAGTGCACATCTTTCCAGAAACTTGTCAACAAAGCCATCAGTGCTGAAACTGGTCAGACTGACTATGACGCAACACGCAAGCATGGCCGTGACATAGGTTCCTCAACCGGTGCTGGTCCTCAGAAGCGCCGTGTGTGGGTACCCAACACCGCCCTGCCACCCAGGTTCACACCGAGGCCATCTTTCCAGGCGCCTCGCCCTGTTCAACAGTCTGCACCGGCCAAGCCCTATGGGGGTCCAACCAATAATGCTCCTCCACGTACCAGTTCCGTGACTTGTTTCAAGTGTGGGGAATCTGGTCACTATATGCGTGAGTGTCCCCAGACCAACCCCACCCAATCTGCTAAAGCTGTTGGCCGTGGCAAGCCGACAGGAAAGATATTCCACGCCAAACCGGTCACCGCTTCACGTGGCCATGTCAACTGTATCTCTGCCGAAGAAGCTCAAGAGGATCCCAACGTCGTTCTCGGTACGCTTCTTGTTAATTGCCACCCGACATCTGTTCTTTTCGATACAGGAGCCTCTCATTCTTTTATATCTGAAAACTATGCTCGTTTGCACAACGTCGCATTCGGTAATATGCCAACCTCTATGGTAATTCAAACTCCGGGATCCAAATGGCAAACTTCTAGAGTAAGCCATGGAAATGAAATCCAAGTCGACAGACTTGTTTTCCTCGCGTCCTTGATAGCCCTTAAATCTTCAGATATTAATATCATTCTAGGTATGGACTGGATGTCAGCTCATCATGCCCAAATTGATTGCTTCTCTAGGACTGTTCAACTCACCCATCCTTCGGGGAAGATAGTCAATGTCTTGACCCGAATAGCCAAGCGACAATTATATTCTCTTAACGCCAGCCCCTTGCCAGACCTTGAGGACGTTCCGGTAGTCCGTGACTTCCCGGATGTCTTTCCAGAGGAATTGCCAGGTGTTCCACCTGACAGGGATGTTGAGTTCGTAATAGACCTCATTCCAGGAACCGTTCCGATTGCTAGAAGACCTTATAAGATGGCACCCTTAGAACTAACCGAGCTTAAGAAACAACTCGATGAGTCCTTGAAAAAGGGTTTCATCCGACCTAGCTCATCTCCATGGGCTTGCCCCGTCCTATTCGTCAAGAAGAAGGATGGTACGGACCGGATGGTTGTAGATTACCGACCTGTCAATTTGGTCACAATCAAAAACAAATATCCACTTCCCAGGATCAACGATCTGTATGATCAGCTCGCTGGATCCTCAGTCTTCTCCAAGATGGATTTGAGGTTGGGCTACCATCAAATCAAAATCAGAAACGGGGACATTCCTAAAACGGCCTTTGTTACTCGTTATGGCCAATACGAGTACACCGTCATGTCCTTCGGATTAACCAACGCTCCAGCCACCTTTTCTCGGTTAATGAACTCAATCTTCATGGAGTATTTGGATAAATTCGTCGTGGTCTACCTCGATGATATACTCATCTACTCCAAGAACGAGGAAGAACATGCCGAACATCTAAGGCTAGTGTTGAAGAAACTTCGAGAGCATCGCCTTTATGCCAAATTTTCCAAATGTGAATTCTGGTTGTCAGAAGTGACCTATCTGGGTCATGTAATATCTGGTAAAGGTATTGCTGTTAACCCTGAGCGAGTTCAAGCCGTCCTTAATTGGACTCCACCTGAATCGGTCAAGCAAGTTCGGAGTTTTCTGGGCTTAGCGAGCTATTGTCGTCGTTTTGTCGAGAACTTCTCCAAAGTTGCCAAACCTCTAACCGAACTCCTCAAGAAAGATAAGAAGTTCGAATGGACTCCACAATGTGAGCACAGCTTTCAGGAACTGAAAAGACGCCTGACTTCTGCTCCCGTACTGGTACCGCCAGACTTCTCCAAGGACTTTGTTATCTACTGCGACGCCTCGCGACAAGGACTAGGTTGCATTCTCATGCAAGATCGACATGTAATTGCTTACGCTTCACGGCAATTGCACCCACATGAGGAGAATTATCCTACTCATGATCTAGAGCTTGCAGCCGTAGTCTATGCACTTAAAACCTGGCGACATTACCTCCTCGGTAACCGTTGCGAAATATTCACTGATCACCAAAGCCTGAAGTACATTTTCACCCAACCGGATCTGAATCTCAGGCAAAGACGTTGGGTTGAATTGATCACAGACTTCGACTTAGGAATAACTTACACCCCAGGAAAAGCCAACGTCATGGCTGATGCGCTAAGTCGTAAATCTTATTGTAACAACCTGATGTTACAACAAAGTCAACCGCTTCTCCATGAGGAATTTCGGAAGCTTAACCTTCACATTGCTCCTCAAGGTTTTCTTTCCACCTTGGTAGCAAAACCTACTCTTACGGATCAAATCATCGCTGCCCAAAAGCGAGATAAGGGAATATCTAAAATCAAAGAGAACATTGCTAGCGGAGGTGCTAGTTGTTTCTCCACAAATGATCATGGTGTTGTGTACTTTGAGGACCGTCTAGTGGTTCCCAAGAACCAGCATCTACGGCAGTTGATCCTTAAGGAGGCTCATGAATCTCCTCTCACTATTCATCCCGGTAGCACTAAGATGTATCAGGACCTACGCCAGAGGTTCTGGTGGACTAGGATGAAGAGAGAAATTGCTCAGTATATTGCTAATTGCGACGTCTGTCGTCGTGTTAAAGCAGAGCACCAACGGCCTGCTGGCACCCTTCAACCCTTAGCTATTCCTGAATGGAAATAGGATAAAATTGGTATGGATTTCATTACCGGTTTTCCCAGGACCAGGAGAGGGAATAATGCTATCTTCGTCGTTGTCGATCGTCTTTCCAAGGTAGCCCATTTCCTACCTGTTCGTGAGAGTATAACCGCTAGCCAGCTGGCAGACTTATACATCTCTCGAATAGTGTCCCTCCATGGTGTTCCTTTGGAAATCAACTCGGATCGAGGAAGTCTTTTCACCTCTCGATTTTGGGAAAGTTTCCAAAATTCTATGGGAACCCGTCTCTCCTTTAGCACCGCTTTCCACCCTCAGTCGAGTGGTCAAGTGGAACGCGTCAACCAGATTCTAGAAGACATGCTTCGAGCTTCTGTTATCTCATTTGGAATGGATTGGGAGAAGTGCCTTCCATTTGCCGAATTCGCTTACAACAACAGCTATCAATCTAGCTTGGGTAAAGCCCCTTTTGAAGTTCTCTATGGACGACGGTGTCGAACACCCCTTAACTGGTCAGAAACCGGGGAAAGACAATTCTTTGGCCCGGATATGATTCAGGAAGCAGAAGAACAAGTTCGCATCGTTCGTGAAAAGTTGAAAACAGCCCAATCTCGTCAAAAGAGTCAATATGACCGAAAACATAAGGCTATGACTTTCGAGGTTGACGAGAAGGCTTATCTTCGGGTCACCCCTCTGAAGGGAACCCATCGTTTCGGTATCAAAGGCAAATTGGCTCCTCGTTACATTGGACCTTTTCGCATTCTTGCCAAACGAGGTGAGGTTGCCTACCAGTTGGAACTACCTCCGCACCTCTCCAGAGTCCATGATGTCTTCCACGTTTCTCAACTCAGGCGTTGCTTCTCGGATCCTATCCGTGGAGTGGACCACGAAACGCTTGATCTCCAAGATAATCTTACATATCGAGAGTACCCTATTCGTATCCTCGATCAGGCCGAGCGTACCACTCGACGTCAGAACATCAAGTTCCTCAAAGTTCAGTGGTCTCATCATTCTGAGGATGAAGCAACTTGGGAAAGGGAGGATCGTCTTCGACTTGAGTATCCCTCCCTCTTCCCGGAGGTACCCAAATCTTGGGACGAGATTCTTTTGAGTGGGGGTGAGTTGTCACACCCTAGCTAGTCATGCATTAGAGTGTTGCATCATGTTTACTCTTTCATCAGAAACTTGAAATGGGGATCTGTGAAACCCTCAGAATCATTTTGAAAATGATCCAAATAAAAATTTCTCCAAAAGGGTCCAAGAAAATGCTCATGTGGCTCTCTGAAAATATTGGACAGAGATAAAAATCAAACCAATATTTTTAAGAGCTCATAGGTATTTATTTTGGGCTTTTGGAATTAATGCATAAATATTTGCATTGGAAATATATTAATTATATATATTAATATATGTCCAAATATTATGCCAATTATATAGGAGCTCTGGAATAATATATCTAGCTCCTGCAAAAATTGGCATAAGTTAAATAAATGATTTAATATATTTTTAAAATCAAAAAAAATGTCAGAAATTAGAAAACAGAAAAGAAATAAAGGGAGAAACTTACCTGGGCTCCTCCACTGTGCGGCCCAGCCAGCTGGCCGGCCCAGCCAGCAGGCGGCCCAGCCCACCTCCCTCCTCTGTCGTCTTCGTCCTCGACAGAGGGAGGGGAGTGTGGCCGGCGCGCGCGCGCGCCACCGCGCCACGCCACCTCTCTCCCTGCCTGCCTGCCCTCCCCTCCTCGCTCGATGCCCCGGACGACGCCACACCTCTCCCCCTGCTCTCTCTCACTCTCCCTCAGTTCCTCCCTCCTCTCCCTCGCTCTCTCTCTCACACGGCCGAACACCACCGTCGCCGCCGTTCGCCATAGCAGCCGTCCCCGGCCACCCCTCGCTCCCCCGACTAGCTCAGGAGCTCCGCCTCGACCCCCTCTTCCTCCCCACCGCTCCACGGGCCTCCGGAAGCCCTGCATCGCCGCCACGTCGCCGTTCCCCTCCTCGGGCTCCGACCACCGTCGCCGTCGATTCGCCGTCTCCAGCGCGTCCCCGAGCCCGCTTCGACGCCCACTGCAACCGCGGTGAGCTACGCCACCGTTTCCCCCTCTCCTCCCCCTCGTTCCCTCACCGTAGCCTCCTCCCCACCATGGCCAAACCTCCGCCGTCGCCGAGCTCGCCGTCGACGCAGCTCCGGTGACCATTTGGTCACCCCGGCGAGTCCAACGAGTTCGTAAGGCCCCGTAGAGCATCCCTAGCGCCTCGCTTCGCTCGCCTTCGAGCTCCAACCCTGTTCCCGTGCACGACCGAACCCCGGCGGCCGCAGCCGAGCTCGCCGCCGTCGATTCCGGCCACCTCCGGCACGGCCACCACCACCATTCGACGCGCGGGAGCAAGGGCTCTCCAACGAGCCCAAGCACGGCCTCGCCCGTGCCCTGTAACGCGATCCCGCAACGCGCCGCCGTCTCGGGCCTCGCCGGCGTCATGTCGCCGGTGGGGTTGACCTGTCTGACCTGGGGTTTGACCCCCCCAGGGTCACTGACGCGTGGGCCCCGTCGGCCAGGTGGACATCATTAGCGCTAATCACTGTTAGTCAACCCCCTGACACTGACCAGTGGGCCCCAGCGCCACTAACCCCTAATTAGGATTAATTTAATCCTATTAAGCCCCTCTGTCACTGACGTGTGGACCCCACACGTCAGGTTTGACTTCAGCCAGCCGCAGTTGACCACTGACGTCATGCTGACGTCATGCTGGCGCAATAATTGTATTTCTGGATTTAATTTAAATCAGGAAATTCCAGAATATTATTTAAACTTCAAAAATTCATAACTTTTATTCTGTAACTCCAAATTGGACAAATTATATATGAAAAATGATCAGAAAAATCCAATCTATCCATCTGTACTATTTTCATGCATGATCAAACAAGTTAAATTGATGTTTTAATCAGAACAAGGAAAAGCACTTTAAAAGGCCATATTTGAGTTTGAAATTTGAATCTTTGATTCAAATTTGTTCAAACCCATCTGTTTTTAGTTGCATTAGCCCAACACACTCATATTGCCATGTTTCATGCATGCATCATATTGTTGCACATTGTTTGGTGATGGTTGTATATCGGTGTCCTTGCGACAGGTTCTGCCTCCGAGGAGTACCGTGATTACCCTAACGAAGAACCGTATCAGTGCAACGAACCGTCAGGCAAGCAGCCAACCATTTGATCATATCGATACAATCCCATGTTCTCGCTCCTGCTCTTTTTTACTGCATTAAGACAACGCGTTTCAAACCGCTATGTGCTACGGTAGTTGAACCCATTTCCTCTGCATGACCTATCATTGCCACAGTAACTAGATGAAACCCACTAGCATGTGTAGGAGTTGATTGAGCCATATGTTTGTGTTGTTCCTACCTTGCTATGCCTGCTATGCTTAGAGTCGTGTCAGGTCTGGTTCATCTGGGTGATGGGCTAGAGTGAAAGGATTATGTCGGTAATGAGAGTGATGTGGTGAACACGATTTGGTAAAGGTATCGATGAGAGGCCATGTAGGAGTACATGGTGGGTTGTTTCATTGAAGCCGACCTTAAGCACTGAGATCTGTATGTGTGATTTAAGAATCAGCTACTACCATACATTGGGCCCTGAAATATGACCCCGCTCGACTTCTTATTCACCCTAGCTCTCTGTCCAGGAGTTGCAAGTAGTTTCTGGTGTTTGTAGCCTACTGGAGGCCGTGGACAGCGCTGACCGTAGGGGTGGGCTGTGATGCGGTAGGTACATGGCATGGTGTACCGAATACCCGTTAGGTATCTCGGGAACCCTGTTCACATCGTTCGGGGCCGTATGGGAAACCTCGGCCGGACTCCCTGCGGATGGAACCTGGATAGGCAATAAACCTGGACTAGAGGCTTAAGTGTTTAGGTAGGTCGTGGTCTACACCCACGTCGGCTTTCGCTTGAAGTCTGCCGAGCACATGTCGTGTGCAGACGCTAAGTGGTGGAAACATGTATGAAGAAGTACACCCCTGCAGGGTTAATATGATCTATTCGAATAGCCGCGTCCGTGGTGAAGGACTACTTGGTTGCCTATACAGTTCATAGACAAGTAAATGGAAACTGCTAAAAGCCTCAAGATAAGTGTGAGTGCCGAGGATGGCTCTTCCGTAGGAAGACGGAGGTGGATCCTCGGTAGTGTATTGAAGTGGTGAGTAGTGGACTCGTGTGCGCAAAACCATTTCAAGTTGGAGTATCGTAGGATAGTCTAGCCAAGAGTCAAAGCTGGCTTGCTGCAATAACTCCACCAACCCTTTTGATAATATGCATGTATGTAGGATCTGATGTAAGTCTTGCTGAGTACCTTTGTACTCATGTTGCTACAATTTACAATTTTACAGAAGACGCTGCAACCCCTTCTGATGGGTTCTATGTAGACGTTGACATCAACGAGTAGGCTAAAGACCCAGGTGGTGACCCTGAGCTTGTGAAGGACCACGTAGTATAGCTAGGCTTTCCAAGCCTCTTTTATTTTACTAGTTGTCTGTACCCAGACAAAGTACTTCCGCTGCTGGTTTGTATGACTGTATGACTTGTATGTTGGGTCGTGAGACCCGTATCTTTGTGTATGTTATGTATGGCTCCCTGAGCCTTAAATAAAGTACTTGTGTTGTAGAGTCATGTTGTGATGCTTCGTTGTATTTGCACATATCGAGCATATTGTGTGTATGGTTGTAATGCTTGGTATGTGTGGGATCTGACTACCTAGTTGTTTATCTTTAGTAGCCTCTCTTACCGGGAAATGTCTCCTAGTGTTACCGCTGAGCCATGGTAGCTTGCTACTGCTCTGGAACACTTAGGCTGGCCGGCATGTGTCCTTCTTCGTTCCTGTGTCTGTCCCTTCGGGGAAATGTCACGCTTTGAGTACCGGAGTCCTGTTAGCCCGCTACAGCCCGGTTTACCGGAGCCCTGCTAGCCCAGTGCTACAGCCCGGACCCACTTGCTGATGACCGACACGTTCGAAGCTGGGTCATGGATGCCTGTCCCTGTAAGTCTGTGCCACTTTGGGTTTACGACTAGTCATGTCAGCCCGGGCTCTTTATCATATGGATGCTAGCGACACTATCATATACGTGAGCCAAAATGCGCAAACGGTCCCGGGCAAAGGTAAGGCGACACCCGTGGGGATACCGTGCGTGAGGCCGCAAAGTGATATGAGGTGTTACCGGCTAGATCGATGTGACATCGAGTCGGGGTCCTGACAGACCCGCCCTGCGGTAAACCGCCAAGGGGTCTTGTGATTTACTTGTGTGCAGGATAAGACTACATTTGGGTGGTTACCCGCCCTGGCTTTTGACGTTAAGTCGCCAGGGCATATGTTGTTTAAACTTGGTGCAGGATTTACATAGCTATGATTTACATAAATGATTAAGTTCCAGCCCATCATCAAAGATTGAAATTGGTGCCTCAAAAGGGTTATCAATTCTTGATTTTCTCAAAGGCTATAAGCCGTCGGGTTATAAAAATTCCGGTTTACAATGGAGGCGTGTTAAATCGTCATCGGCCAAGAGCCGTCGAGTATTTAAATTCCGGGTTTACTTATCAACAGATGAGGTATTCAAAGTCGCTTTGGCACAATGGCTATTATTTTATCAATGTGTAGGATTTATTCTACAATGGAAGGAATAGCCCCGAGTCACTGCAGGCTTACAACCCGGCACTTGGGGGCTAATGCAAAGTCATTTTTTGGCTCACTTTATTGAAGATCCGACTCATCACATTATAATGAGCCGGCCCTTGGGGGCTACCAATTGCTCCTGTCAACAATTTAAGGTACACAAGTCTTATTCCATTATATTGAAGGGTCCACTGCTTAGTTGGTAAAACACAAAGCTCTTAACCTTGTGGACGTGGGTTCAAGCCCCATGATGGGGGTTACATCATATGATGTTCTTTTCAAAAGGAAGTATATATAAAGTCCCAGCTCAATATTATCTTACTGAGCCGGCCCTTGGGGGCTGCACATTGCTGTTCAAGTCTACAAGATCATATTTATAAAGTCCCTGCTCATTATTGCATAATGACCCGGCCCTTGGGGGCTACACTAGTTGAAGTTTTTATGAGCATAAGGCAATTACAAGTCCCAGGTTGCTGCAAGCATGACAACCCGACACTTGGGAGCTACATATGAGGAATATTCAGTTCTGACTAGTGATTGAGATGAACAACATGGATTTCTTCAAAGTGGTAATATTTATATTGAAGCACGTCTTAAGCCATCACTTTGCTCTGCTCAAGACTTGGGGGCTACAGGTAACACGGATATAAGGAGAAATATTTTCAAAATCTCAGTTTTTGAGCAAACTAGATTGACCAGGCATCACTAATCATTATGAACCGGTGTCTGCAATAATCATAACTCGGCGTCGACAACAACTATGACTCGGTGCTATCAATATTTACAAACCGGCAATTTTGGTAATATTAAACAGACAAGTTCTACATCTTCAAACTGACTGAATATCAGATGAGTATTTCAAGACCAATATTTCTTAAACCGGTGCTTTGGAACCGGACTCAAGTGGATTATTTTTCACAATATTTCTCTGGGAGAAACCAATGTCAGCGGTTTAACTGTGAAGCTGGCTTATTGACCCGGATTTTCTAGGAGGAAATGACAAGGACTTAAGGATGATCAGGTGCCGGTTTACAAGAATTCTTAACCCGGAGCATAGCCTGTCAATTTTGTTCTTGTGTTTATTTTACAGCATAAGTCTACCATGGATAAATCCAAGCTAAACTGGGGGCTAATGTCGGGGATATACCCCGCGGTATGACTCGTCCGGAATTATGACCCGGCCGAACTTGGCAACTCACCAGAGACCCAGCTGATACTTGGTGTTTCATTTGTAAGCCGCCCGGAGATTGGCCACTCACTGGTAATGCGGCGGGCGGGTCAGACGAATGGCAAAGCCCAAGGCCCAGATGGTAGGCTTATAATATGGTGGGCCGTCTTACGAGGAAAGACATAAGGAATATTTTCCTACAAAGGAAGCAAGACTAGGACTCCACTTGTAATAGAGTAATCCTAATCCTACTAGGACTAGTCATGTAACCCGCCCCTTCAACTTATATAAGGAGGGGCAGGGCTCCCCAAAAGAGGGACAAGCGACAAGAAACAATCTCTAGGGCTAGACACAAAGGGGGAGCCAGCTTATGCGACGATTCTCTCATGAGCATAATGAGATCTAGCCACAAACAACATGTAGGGATATTACCGGATGATGTTTCCCGGGGCCTGAAGCTGTCTAAATCCTTGTCTTGTGGTGCGTCTCTCGATTCATCTGAACCCCTCAAAAGCTACTACAAAGATGCGTTGGCCTCACGACTAAGTCCTCACACTAGGACATCTGCCGTGACAATTCCATGACATGATCCATATCAACTAAACCATGTCCGATCATCACGTGAGATGGAGTAGTTTTAAATGGTGAACATCACTATGTTGATCATATCTACTATATGATTCATGCTCGACCTTTCGATCTTAGTGTTCCGAGGCCATATCTGCATATGCTAGGCTCGTCAAGTTTAACCCGAGTATTCTGCGTGTGCAAAACTGGCTTGCACCCGTTGTATGTGAACGTAGAGCTTATCACACCCGATCATCACGTGGTGTCTCGGCATGACGAACTGTAGCAACGGTGCATACTCAGAGAGAACACTTATACCTTGAAATTTAGTGAGGGATCATCTTATAATGCTACCGTCGAACTAAGCAAAATAAGATGCATAAAGGATAAACATCACATGCAATCAATATAAGTGATATGATATGGCCATCATCATCTTGTGCCTTTGATCTCCATCTCCAAAGCACCGTCATGATCACCATTGTCACCGGCTTGACACCTTGATCTCCATCGAAGCATCATTGTCGTTTCGCCAACTATTGCTTCTATGACTGTCGCTACCGCTTAGTGAAAAAGTAAAGCAATTACATGGCGATTGCATTTCATACAATAAAGCGACAACCATATGGCTCCTGCCAGTTGCCGACAACTGTGTTACAAAACATGATCATCTCATACAAAAAAATTTAGCATCATGTCTTGACCATATCACATCACAACATGCCCTACAAAAACAAGTTAGATGTCCTCTACTTTGTTGTTGCATGTTTTCCGTGGCTGCTATGGGCTGAGGAAGAACCGTTCTTACCTACGCATCAAAAAAACACAACGCGGTATAGTGATTGCTTTTTGATCTTCAGAAAGAACCCTGTTCATTGAATCTGATTCAACTAAAGTTGGAGAGACTGACACCCACCAGCCACCTGTGTGCGAAGCACGTCGGTAGAACCAGTCTCGCGTAAGCATACGCGTAATGTCGGTCTGGGCAGCTTCATCCAACAATACCTTCGAATCAAGAAACAACTAGTGACGACAAGCAATATGTATATACCCATGCCCACAACTCCTTTGTGTTCTACTCGTGCATATAACGTCTATGCATAAACCTGGCTCTGATGCCATTGTTGGTGAATGTAGTAATTTCAAAAAATTTCCTACGCACACGCAAGATCATGGTGATGCATAGCAACGAGAGGGAAGAGTGTTGTCCATGTACCCTTGTAGACCATAAGCGGAAGCATTATGACAATGCGGTTGATGTAGTCATACGTCTTCACGATCGACCGATCCTAGCAACGAAGGTACGACACCTCCGCGATCTGCACATGTTCGGCTCGGTGACGTCCCACGAACTCATGATCCAGCAGAGTGTCGAGGGAGAGCTTCGACAGCACGACGACATGATGACGGTGATGATGATGCTACCAAAATAGGGCTTCGCCTAAGCACCGCTACGATATGACCGAGGTGGATTATGGTGGAGGGGGGCACTGCACACGGCTAAGAGATCAATGATCAACTTGTGTGTCTATGGGGTGCCCCCTCCCCCGTATATAAAGGAGTGGAGGAGGGGGAGGGCCGGCCCTCCTATGGCGCGCCCCATGGGGAGTCTGACTCCCACCGGGAGTAGGATTCCCCCTTCCCTAGTTGGACCAGGAGTGGAAGGTAGGGGGAGAGAGGGGGAAGGAAAGGGGGGGCGGCCCCCCACCCAATTCGGATTGGGCTTGAGGGGGCCGCGCCCCCTCCTAGGCCTCCCTCTCTTCTCTCCCACTATGGCCCAATAAGGCCCATATACCTCCCGGGGGGTTCCGGTAACCTCCCGGTGCTCCGGTATAAGCCCGAACTCACCCGGAACCATTGTGATGTCCAAATATAGTCATCCAATATATTGATCTTTATGTCTCAATCATTTCGAGACTCCTCGTCATGTCCGTGACCATATCCGGGACTCTGAACTACCTTCGATACATCAAAACACATAAACTCATAATATCGATCGTCACCGAATGTTAAGCGTGCGGACCCTACGAGTTCGAGAACTATGTAGACATGACTGAGACATGTCTCCGGTCAATAACCAATAGCGGAACCTGGATGTTCATATTGGCTCCCACATATTCTTTGAAGATCTTTATCGGTCAAACCGCATAACGATATACGTTGTTCCCTTTGTCATCGGTATGTTACTTGCCTGAGATTTGATCGTCGGTATCTCAATACCTAGTTCAATCTCGTTACCGGCAAGTCTCTTTAGACGTTCCGTAATACTACATCCCGTAACTAACTTATTAGCTACATTGCTTGCAAGGCTTATAGTGATGTACATTACCGAGAGGGCCCAGAGATACCTCTCCGACAATCGGAGTGACAAATCCTAATCTCGATCTATGCCAACTCAACAAACACCATCGGAGACACCTGTAGAGCACCTTCATAATCACCCAGTTATGTTGTGACGTTTGGTAGCACACAAAGTGTTCCTCCGGTATTCGGGAGTTGCATGATCTCATAGTCATAGGAACATGTATAAGTTGTGGAGAAAGCAATAGAAACAAACTAAACAATCATCGTGCTAGCTAACGGATGGGTCAAGTCAATCACACCATTCTCTAATGATGTCATCCCGTTAATCAAATGACAACTCATGTCTATGGTTAGGAAACATAACCATCATTGATTCAACGAGCTAGTCAAGTAGAGGCAAACTAGTGACACTCTGTTTGTCTATGTATTCACACATGTACTAAGTTTCCGATTAATACAATTCTAGCATGAATAATAAACATTTATCATGATATAAGGAAATATAAATAACAACTTTATGATTGCCTCTAGGGCATATTTCCTTCAAGTCCCGGGGTTTAATTTTCCTCATTCGTTCATCGCATTATTGCAAATTCCAAAAAAGAAGCAGCAACTTTTCATATTTGTAGCTACACATTTACTTAATGCGACAAAGAATAAATTTATAACTATTTTCCTCCTTTTCCTAGTTCTTCCAACCATAGATAGTTATTGGTTCTTTTTTTACCAATGAGACCTTTTCCTTCACCGTCCTCATGGGATGGACCACAAGGTTCATGGCTAGCACTTAGCCCTGGTTCTTTTAGCGGCTTGTAAAAATGCGCCCCCTACCCAACTTGAAAAATAAGTCGCCCTGCCCATCCGTTGGAGCCTCAACGAATTGAGAAAGCGGCTTATGGGCGAAGGTAGGGATGGGTCGGTATATTTTTCAAACCGCCAAAGGAACCGGGCCTTATATCCAACTGTAGTCAATCAATCAAGAGCCAAAACTTTGGCCTTGCTATTCCTATGGAAGAACAAAGACAAGCATTGCCGTTAATGCTCTTTCCTGCCAACATAGCACATGTATGATCCTTCATATGGAGGATACCAGTTTCACATGAACATCAAGAAAATAAGTAATCAAAAGGGTTTGTCAATAGTTTCAACATGGTACAGAAAAATGAATATAAGAACTAAGCAAAAGAGTGTATCGACATCATCAAGAAACATGATGGGGGCATATATAAAGCCATACAGAGATATTTCTGTAATATGGCCAGATTTGACATCACCATGTTGGGCGTTACTCTCCTCCACAGCTGAATGCATGTATGCTAAAACTATCTTCAAGTGTGTATGCACTAGAATGTTATCTCTGCCTTCAAAAGAGCAGACTTCCACTCATTACAAACTCATACTTCTTCCCACTTACCAGACTAGATTATAACCTTATTCAATGAATTCCATCTTACTTTCATCCTCAAGCTCGATGGACTTCTTGATGGCCACATTTTGTTTGTCATTCAAAGTTTCCATAAAAACCTTACCAAGGTGACCCTCTTCAGTGACATGTTTGTAGTTATTTTTTATATGTTTCACTTCTTACCTGGTGTTGTGTAGATTCTCATGCCTTTTGGTATTGGGCCACCATATTTTTTATAGAACATTTGATTTTTAGAGTTGATGTGCCATGACCATGAGGACTAAACAACAATAAATGCAACAATGCCTCCGATAATCACAAAGTATTTTTAATTAAACCATATCATACAATCACCAAACACTTAAAACCGGTACAAGAATAGAGGGATTGTTTTCTAACTAGTAGAAGTATGATGAAATTCAAATTAGAGATGCAACGAAAATTAACCCATGCAAATCCCGATCCAAGTAAAAGAAGCATGCATTCATAAAATGTGAGAGCAGTCCATCCCTCTCCGTGAGGCACATAACTTGTGACGCCTTCTCATACCACACAAAGTATTTGTGTGTCATTTTGTTGTAAAGGAAAGTGACCAACGAAAGTGAAGTTTCTAAAATTAGGACTATTCAAGTAAATTCACACCCCCACCCCCAACAGACAACCTTTTTATATATTGGAGGCCTGAATATCCTAGTCATCCAATTTTGAAGTATAATTATGGAAAATATTAATTTTAAAAGTATACACAATAAGTCGAAACATGATCAAAATCTAGGGTTTGGATTTGATTTTGGTCTGAAGAGATCCAATGTTATAACTGTCAGAATTGAATCAAATGTGAGGAGTTCCATTTTTTACCTAGAGTCAAAACCCCCTCCTTGTGTCAAGTGTCAACGTAGGATGCATACACTACTGCAAGAATGCCTAACAGCAACGGGCAGAAAAATCCTAGCAGCGACGGGCAATGCTCTCAGGGTCACCCGCCACTGACCTCCCGCCACTGCTAACACACCATCTAAATCCCTATATTAGAATTTGAGCACTTTTTGAGTTGGATTTCCATATTCAAGGCATTAAATGACTTTTCGGCCACTAAAAATGGTAGGACGATCCACTTCGGTAAGAAATATCAGGTAAACGAGCTCCGTGAGGGATGGAACTTTGCATTCTATCTTCATTTGACACATCTAAGGTGTGGTAAGAATTTCATCTCGCTATGGAAAAAACTTGATGCATACCGTGTACAAACTGGACACTCTCACAAAGTGTCAGGGTTTCGAATGAAAAACCACAGCCTTACACACACAACTACATTTAAAAAATAAATTTAAATTCAAACTTCTGTATGATCAGTACACCATCTAAATCCCTATGTTAGAATTTGAGCACTTTTTGACATGGATTTCCATATTCGAGGCATTAAATGACTTTCCGGCAACTAAAAATAGCAGGACGACCCTCTTCGGTTAGAAATATCAAGTAAACGAGCTCTGAAAGGGATGAAACTTTGCATTCTATCTTCCTTTGACATATCTTGGGTGTGGTAAAAATTTCAGATCGTTAAACCAAAAACTCGATGCACACCGTGTACAAACATGACTTATGTGTGGATCTAACTTATGTGTGGCGAGCGTCCACAAGGGCCTGCCATAGCTAACTTCTGGATATTTTGTTATTTTTCTGCGGGATTACAAGCATTTATCTGTGGTGGGCTTGTGATTAGCCCACCATTGCTGCCTTATAAACCAGTGGCGGGCGGACTTGTCGCCCGCCACTGAGTGCATTCATCACACGAACACATTTGGAAGAGTTTATGTGTGGCAGGTACGAATATCTGCCAGCCACCGCTGTGTTAATTCCTCTGGCGGACATAAATTGGTACCCGCCACTTATCTGAGGCTACCTATAAGCCTTTTCCCACTGGTGATACTATGTAGTGGCGCAAAAGTGAAAGGCAAGCGTAAAAGTAAGGAGGCAGGAATGCAAGAAAAACCTAACCAAAATAGTGAGAGGTGCGAGGAAGGACAAATCAGGAGTGCCATGGCTTTAATTTGGTGTTTGACTTGGGTTGTAGGCACCATGATAAGCACAAGTTGTAATCACATTTCTGAAGTGCAACGTGACTAAGAGCAAAAATAGATTTTTGCATTCAACTTATCTAAAGCTTTTGTTTAGTATCCACCATTGATCACCTTTACTATTATGGAGAAATACTTGACATCTTGCTTATTGGTTGTTGAATCTAAAAGTGGGTAGTCATTGTCTCCTAGCTTGTTCTTGCAAACAGAGCATCTCGAGCAATTAGTTAAATGAGGAAAAT
>NC_057809.1:512418080-512447870 GCF_018294505.1 Triticum aestivum | reverse complement strand
GGGGGGGGCTAGGGACACTTGTTGCGATCTAAAAAACCCCGCCTTATTTAAGATTTAAAAGCTTGAGTTAATAAATCCAACGTAACACATGCATAACATGTGCTCACAAGAAAGCAAAATTAAAACTTGGTGTAAGAAAAACTACCAAGAGTGAATAACTTTAAGAGTTCTAGGTTATTGCTACTTCTTGAGCTTGCTTTGGTTTTTCCCTTGAAGAGGAAAGAGTAATGCAGCAAAGTAGAGATAAGTATTTCCCTCAGTAGGAGACACCGCACAAATCACCAATACATGCATAAACAATCAAACAACTTGCACCAAACGCGATAAAGGGGTTGTCAATCCCTTCACGGTCACTCTCGAAAGTGAGATCTGATAGAGATAGATAAAACTAAACAAATGATAAAGTAAATATTTTTGGGTTTTTTGGTTTAAAGATCGGAAAGTAAAAGATTGCAAAATAGTAGATCGAAAACTTATATGATGGAAAATAGACCCCGGGGCCATAGGTTTCACTAGAGGCTTCTCTCAAGATAACAAATAATACGGTGGGTGAACAAATTACTGTCGAGCAATTGATAGAAAAGCGCAAAGTTATGATGATATCTAAGGCAATGATTATGAAATATAGACATCGCGTCCGTGTCAAGTAGACTGACTCCTGCCTGCATCTACTACTATTACTCCACACATCGACCGACTCCTGCTTGCATCTAGAGTATTAAGTACATGAAGAACGGAGTAACGCATTAAGTAAGATGACATGATGTAGAGGAATAAACTCAAGCAATATGATGTAAACCCCATCTTTTTTATCTTCGATGGTAACAATACAATACGTGCCTTGCTGCCCCTACTGTCACTGGGAAAGGACACCACAAGATTGAACCCAAAGCTAAGCACTTCTCTCATTGCAAGAAAAAACAATCTAGTTGGCCAAACTAAACCGATAGTTCAAAGAGAATTACAAAGATATCAAATCATGCATAAAAGAATTCAGAGAAGATTCAAATAATATTCATAGATAAGCGGATCATAAATCCACAATTCATAGGATCTCGACAAACACACCATAAAAGAAGATTGAACGAAATATGCCCTAGAGGCAATTATAAAGTTGTTATTTTATATTTCCTTATATCATGATAAATGTTTATTATTCATGCTAGAATTGTATTAACCAGAAACTTGATACATGTGTGGATACATAGACAAAACACCGTGTCCCTAGTAAGCCTCTACTAGACTAGCTCATTAATCAAAGATGGTTAAGTTTCCTAGCCATAGACATGTGTTGTCATTTGATGAACGAGATCACATCATTAGGAGAATGATGTGATGGACAAGACCCATCCGTTAGCTTAGCATGTTGATCATTCGGTTTTATTGCTATTGCTTTCTTCATGTGAAATACATATTCCTTCGACTATGAGATTATGCAACTCCCAGATACCGAAGGAATACCTTGTGTGCTATCAAACGTCACAACGTAACTGGGTGATTATAAAGATGCTCTACATGTATCTCCGAAGCTGTTTGTTGGGTTGGGATAGATCGAGATTAGGATTTGTCACTCCGAGTATCGGAGAGGTATCTCCGGGCCCTCTCGACAATGCACATCACTATAAGCCTTGCAAGCAATGTGACTAATGAGTTAGTTATGGGATGATGCATTATGGAATGAGTAAAGAGACTTGCCGGTAACGAGATTGAACTAGGTATGATGATACCGATGATCGAATCTCGGGCAAGTAACATACTGATGACAAAGGGAATAACGTATGTTGTCATTGAGGTTTGACCAATAAAGATCTTCATAGAATATGTAGGAACCAATATGAGCATCCAGGTTCCGCTATTGGTTATTGACCGGAGATGTGTCTCGGTCATGTCTACATAGTTCTCAAACCCGTAGGGTCCGCACGCTTAACGTTCAACGATGATTTGTATTATGAGTTATGTGTTTTGGTGACCGAAGTTTGTTCAGAGTCCTGGATGAGATCATGGACATGACGAGGAGTCTCGAAATGGTCAAGAGGTAAAGATTGATATATTGGACGATAGTATTCTGACACCGAAATGGTTTCAGAATGGTTTGGGTATTTTTCAGAGTACTGGGAGGTTACCGGAACCCCCCGGGGAAGTATTGGGCCTACATGGGCATAGGGGAGAGGGGAGGCAGCCCACAAGGGGTGGCCATGCGCCCCTCCCATAAGGAGTCCGAATTGGACTAGGGGAGGGGGCGCGCCCCCCTTTCCTTCTCCTCTTCCCTCTCCCTCCCCTCTTTCCCCCTCCCTGGGAAGGAAAACAAGGGGGGGGGGGGGCGAATCCTACTAGGAGTGGAGTCCTAGTAGGACTCCCCCCTTTGGCACGCCCTTGGTGGCCAGCCTCCTCCTCTCCCTCCTTTATATACGTGGGAAGGGCATCCCTTGGAGACACACCAATTGTTCCAAGCTGTGTGCGGCGTCTCTCTCCATGGTTTACTCCTCCGGTCGTATTCACGTAGTGCTTAGGCGAAGCCCTGCACGGATCACATCATGATCACCGTCACCACGCCGTCGTGCCGATGAAACTCTCCCTCGACCCTCTACTGGATCAAGAGTTCGAGGGACGTCATTGAGTTGAACGTGTGCTGAACACAAAGGTGTTGTACGTTCGGTACTTGATCGGTTGGATCGCAAAGACGTTTGACTACATCAACCGCGTTGACCTAACGTTCCTCGTTCGGTCTACGAGGGTACATGGACACACTCTCCCCCTCTCGTTGCTATGCATCTCCTAGATAGATCTTGTGTGATCGTAGGAATATTTTTGAAATTGCATGCTACGGCCCCCAATAGTGGTATCAGAGCCATGTCTATGCGTAGATGATATGCACAAGTAGAACACAAAGAGTTGTGGGCGATAATAGTCATACTGCTTACCACCAACATCTTATTTTGATTCAGCGGTATTGTTGTATGAAGTGGTCCGGACCAACATTACATGACCACGTTCATGAGACCGGTTCCACCGACAGACATGCAACTTGTTTTGCATAAAGGTGGCTGGCGGGTGTGTGTTTCTCCAACTTTAGTTGAATCGAGTTTGACTATGGCCGGTCCTTGTTGAAGGTTAAAACAACACACTTGACAAAAAATCGTTGTGTTATTGATGCGTAGGTAAGAACGGTTCTTGCTAGAAGCCCGTAGCAGCCACGTAAAACTTGCAACAACAAAGTAGAGGACGTCTAACTTGTTTTTGCAGGGCATGTTGTGATGTGATATGGTCAAGACATTGTTGGGGAACGTAGCATGCAATTTCAAATTTTTTCCTACGATCACGCAAGATCTATCTAGGAGATGCATAGCAACGAGAGGGGGAGAGTGTGTCCTCCTAGACCGAAAGCGGAAGCGTTAGGTTAATGCAGTTGATGTAGTCGAACGTCTTCACGATCCAACCGATCAAGTATCAAACATACAGCACCTCTGAGTTTAGCACACGTTCAGCTCGATGACGTCCCTGATACGTCTCCAACGTATCTATAATTTTTGATTGTTCCATGCTATATTATATTTTGTTTTGGACATTATTGGGCTTTATTATACACTTTTATATTATTTTTGGGACTAACCTATTAACCGGAGGCCCAGCCCAGAATTGCTATTTTTGCCTATTTCAGAGTTTCGCAGAAAAAGAATATCAAACGGAGTCCAAACGGAATGAAACCTTCGGGAACATGATTTTTGGAACGAACGTAATCCAGAGGACTTGGACCCTACGTCAAGAAAGCCACCAGGAAGGCACGAGGTAGGGGGGCGCGCCTACCCCCCCAGGCGTGCCCTCCACCCTTGTGGGGCCCATGTTGCTCCACTGACGTACTTCTTCCTCCTATATATACCTACGTACCCCCAAACTACCAGATACGGAGCCAAAAACCTAATTCCACCACCGCAACCTTCTGTACCCGTGAGATCCCATCTTGGGGCCTTTTCCGAAGCTCCGCCGGAGGGGGCATCAATCACGGAGGGCTTCTACATCAACACCATAGCCTCTCCGATAATGTGTGAGTAGTTTACCTCAGACCACCGGGTCCATAGTTATTAGCTAGATGGCTTCTTCTCTCTCTTTGGATCTCAATACAAAGTTCTCCACGATTCTCGTGGAGATCTATTCGATGTAATCTTCTTTTGTGGTGTGTTTGTTGAGACCGATGAATTATGGGTTTATGATCAAGTTTATCTATGAACAATATTTGAATCTTCTCTGAATTCTTTTATGTATGATTGGTTATGTTTGCAAGTCTCTTCGAATTATCAGTTTGGTTTGGCCTACTAGATTGATCTTTCTTGCAATGGGAGAAGTGCTTAGCTTTGGGTTCAATCTTGCGGTGTCCTTTCCCAGTGAGAGTAGGGGCAGCAAGGCACGCATTGTATTGTTGCCATCGAGGATAATAAGATGGGGTTTATATCATATTGCATGAGTTTATCCCTCTACATCATGTCATCTTACTTAAAGCATTACTCTGTTCTTTTGAACTTAATACTCTAGATGCATGCTCGATAGCGGTCGATGTGTGGAGTAATACTAGTAGATGCAGGCAGGAGTCGGTCTACTTGTCTCGGACGTGATGCCTATATACATGATCATACCTAGATATTCTCATAACTATGCTCCATTCTGTCAATTGCTCAACAGTAATTTGTTTACCCACCGTAATACTTATGCTCTCGAGAGAAGCCACTAGTGAAACCTATGGCCCCGGGGTCTATTTTCCATCATATTAATCTCCCGTTAACAAGCTATTTCTGGTGCCGTTTTTATTTCACTTTATTTACTTTGCATCTTTATCATAAAAATACCAAAAATATTATCTTATCATATCTATCAGATCTCACTTCCGTAAGTGACCGTGAAGGGATTGACAACCCCTTTATTGCGTTGGTTGCGGGGATTTTATTTGTTTGTGTAGGTGCGAGGGACTCGTGCGTGGCCTCCTACTGGATTGATACCTTGGTTCTCAAAAACTGAGGGAAATACTTACGCTACTTTGCTGCATCACCCTTTCCTCTTCAAGGGAAAACCAAAGCAGTGGTCAGGAGGTAGCAAGAAGGATTTCTAGCGCCGTTGCCGGGGAGTCTACGCAAAAGTCAACATACCAAGTACCCATCGCAAACCCTTATCTCACACATTACATTATTTGCCATTTGCCTCTTGTTTTCCTCTCCCCCACTTCACCCTTGCCATTTTATTTGCCCTCTCTCTCCGTCCTCCTTCTCTTTCCCTATTTGTCTCTTTTTGCCCGTTTCTTGTTTGCTTGTGTGTTGGATTGCTTGCCTGTCACGATGGCTCAAGATAATACCAAATTGTGTGACTTTACTAATACCAACAACAATGATTTTATTAGCACTCTGATTGCTCCTCTTACCGATGCTGAATCTTGTGAAATTAATGCTGCTTTGCTGAATCTTGTCATGAAAGATCTGTTTTCTGGCCTTCCTAGTGAAGATGCCGCTACCCATCTAAACAACTTTGTTGATTTGTGTGATATGCAAAAGAAGAAAGATGTGGATGATGATATTGTTAAATTGAAGCTATTCCCGTTTTGCTTAGAGATCGTGCTAAAGCTTGGTTTTCGTCTTTGCCTAAAAATAGTATTGATTCATGGAATAAGTGCAAAGATGCTTTTATCTCTAAGTATTTTCCTCCCGCTAAGATCACTATCTTAGAAATGATATTATGAATTTTAAGCAACTTGATCATGAACATGTTGCACAATCTTGGGAGAGGATGAAATTAATGATACGTAATTGCCCTACACATGGTTTGAATCTTTGGATGATTATACAAAACTTTTATGCCGGATTGAATTTTGCTTCTAGAAATCTTTTAGATTCGGCCGCGGGAGGCACTTTTATGGAAATCACTTTAGGAGAAGCTACTAAACTCCTAGATGATATTATGGTTAATTATTCTCAATGGCACACTGGAAGATCTACTAATAAGAAAGTGCATGCGGTAGAAGAAATTAATGTTTTGAGTGGAAAGATGGATGAACTTATGAAATTATTTGCTAATAAAAGTGTTTCTTCTGATCCTAATGATATTCCTTTGTCTACTTTGATTGATAATAATAATGAATCTATGGACGTGAATTTTGTTGGTAGGAATAATTTTGGTAAGAACGCGTATAGATGAAACTTTAATCCTAGGCTGTATCCTAGTAATTCCTCTAATAATTATGGTAATTCCTACAACAATTCTTATGTAAATTTTAATAAGATGCCCTTTTAATTTGATACTAGTGTTAAGGAGTTTATGAATTTGCAAAAGAATTTCAATGCTTTGCTTGAAGAAAAATTGCTTAAAGTTGATGAATTGGCTAGGAACATTGATAGAATTTCTCTTGATGTTGATTCTTTGAAACTTAGATCTATTCCACCTAAGCATGATATCAATGAATCTCTCAAAGCCATGAGAATTTCAATTTATGAGTGCAATGAAAGAACCGCTAGGATGCGTGCTAAGAAAGATTGCTTTATAAAAGCGTGTTCTTCTAGTTTTCATGATAATAAAGATGAAGATCTAAAAGTTATTGATGTGTCCCCTATTAAATCTTTGTTTTTCAATATGAATCTTGATAATGATGGGACTGAATATGATCCACCTTTACCTAGAAGGCGTTCCAAAAATTCGGAGTTTTTAGATCTTGATGCTAAAATTGGTAAAAGTGGGATTGAAGAGATCAAAACCCTAGATATTAATGAACCCACTATCTTGGATTTCAAGGAATTTAATTATTATAATTTCTCTTTGATAGATTGTATTTCCTTGTTGCAATCCGTGCTAAATTCTCCACATGCTTATAGTCAAAATAAAGCCTTTACCAAACATATCGTTGATACTTTGATGCAATCTTATGAAGAAAAACTTGAGTTGGAAGTTTCTATCCCTAGAAAACTTTATGATGAGTGGGAACCTACTATTAAAATTAAAATTAAAGATCATGAATGCTATGCTTTGTGTGATTTGGGTGCTAGTGTTTCCACGATTCCAAAGATTTTGTGTGATTTGCTAGGTTTCCGTGATTTTGATGATTGCTCTTTAAACTTGCACCTTGCGGATTCCACCATTAAGAAACCTATGGGAAGAATTAATGATGTTCTTATTGTTGCAAATAGTAATTATGTGCCCATAGATTTTATTGTTCTTGATATAGATTGCAATCCTTCATGTCCTATTATTCTCGGTAGACCTTTCCTTAGACCGATTGGTGCAATTATTGATATGAAGGAAGGGAATATTAGATTTCAATTTCCATTAAGGAAAGGCATGGAACACTTCCCTAGAAAGAAAATAAAATTACCTTATGAATCTATTATGAGAGCCACTTATGGATTGCCTACCAAAGATGGCAATACTTAGATCTATCTTCGCTTTTATGCCTAGCTAGGGGCGTTAAACGATAGCGCTTGTTGGGAGGCAACCCAATTTTATTTTTATTCCTTGCCTTTTGCTCCTGTTTAGTAATAAATAATTTATCTAGCCGCTGTTTTGGTTGTGTTTTTTGTGTTTTAATTAGTGTTTGTGCCAAGTAGAACCGTTGGGAAGACTTGGGGAAAGTCTTTTTGATCTTGCTGTAAAAAACAGAAACTTTAGCGCTCAAGAGAATTGCTGCCATTTTTATTTGGAAAGTGATATTTAGTTAATTATTTTTGAATATGATTAATAGATAAATTACTCACGTCCAGAAATTTATTTTAGAATTTTTGGGGTTCCATAAGTTTGCGTTAGCTACAGATTACTACAGACTGTTCTGTTTTTGACAGATTCTGTTTTTCGTGTGTTGTTTGCTTATTTTGATGAATCTATGGCTAGTAAAATAGTTTATAAACCATAGAGAAGTTGGAATACAGTAGGTTTAACACAAATATAAATCAAGAATGAGTTCATTACAGTACCTTGAAGTGGTGTTTTGTTTCCTTTCGCTAACGGAGCTCACGAGATTTCCTATTTTGAGTTTTGTGTTGTGAAGTTTTCAAGTTTTGGGTTAAGTTTTGATGGATTATGGAACAAGGTGTGGAAATAGCCTAAGATTGGGAATGCCCATGGCACCCCAAGGTAAACTTCAAGGACACCCAAAAGCCTAAGCTGGGGGATGCCCCGGAAGGCATCCCCTCTTTCGTCTTCGTCTATCGGTAACTTTACTTGGAGCTATATTTTTATTCACCACATGATATGTGTTTTGCTTGGAGCGTCTTGTATTATTTGAGTCTTTATTTGTTAGTTTTACATAATCATCCTTTATGTACACACATTTTGAGAGAGACTCACATGATTTGAAAATTATTAGAATACTCTATGTGCTTCACTTATATCTTTTGAGTTATATAGTTTTTGCTCTAGTGCTTCACTTATATCTTTTAGAGCACGGTGGTGGATTTGTTTTATAGAAATAACTGATCTTTCATGCTTCACGTAGATTATTTTGAGAGTCCTACAAAACAGCATGGTAATTTTCTTTAATTATGATAGGCATTCAAGATTAGTAAAAAAATTCTCTTATGAGTGTGTTGAATACTATGAGAAGTTTGATACTTGATAATTGCTTTGAGATATGGAGATGGTGATATTAGAGTCATGCTAGTTGGGTAGTTGTGAATTTGAGGAATACTTGTGTTGAAGTTTGTGATTCCCGTAGCATGCACGTATGGTGAACCGTTATGTGATGAAATCGGAGCATGATTTATTTATTGATTGTCTTCCTTATGAGTGGCGGTCGGGGATGAGCGATGGTCTTTTCCTACCAATCTATCCCCCTAGGAGCATGCGCGTAATACTTTGTTTCGATAAATAATAGATTTTTGCAATAAGTATGTGAGTTCTTTATGACTAATGTTGAGTCCATGGATTATACACACTCTCACCCTTCCACCATTGCTAGCCTCTCTAACACCGCGCACTTCTCGCCGTTATCATACACCCATCATATACCTTCCTCAAAACAGCCACCATACCTACCTATCATGGCATGTCCATAGCCATTCCGAGATATATTGCCATGCAACTTTCCACCATTCCGTTTACTATGACACGCTCCATCATTGTCATATTGCTTTGCATGATCATGTAGTTGACATTGTATTTGTGGCAAAGCCACCATTCATAATTCTTTCATACATGTCACTCTTGATTCATTGCATATCCCGGTACACTGCCGGAGGCATTCACATAGAGTCATATTTTGTTCTAAGTATTGAGTTGTAATTGTTGAGTTATAAGTAAATAAAAGTGTGATGATCATCATTTTTAGAGCATTGTCCCAAGTGAGGAAAGGGTGGTGGAGACTATGATTCCCCCACAAGTCGGGATGAGACTCCGGACTAAAAAAAGAGAGAGGCCATAAAAAGAAAGAAAAAAAGGCCTAAATAAAAAAATGAGAGAAAAAGAGAGAAGGGGCAATGCTACTATCCTTTTACCACACTTGTGCTTCAAAGTAGCATCATGATCTTCATGATAGAGAGTCTCCTATGATATCACTTTCATATACTAGTGGGAATTTTTCATTATAGAACTTGGCTTGTATATTCCAATGACGGGCTTCCTCAAAATGCCCTAGGTCTTCGTGAGCAAGCGAGTTGGATGCACACCCACTTAGTTCCTTTTGTTGAGCTTTCATATACTTATAGCTCTAGTGCATCCATTGCATGGAAATCCCTACTCACTCACATTGATATCTATTAATGGGCATCTCCATATCCCGTTGATACGCCTAGTTGATGTGAGACTATCTTCTCCTTTATTGTCTTTTCCATAACCACGATTCTATTCCACATATAGTGCTATGTCCATGGCTCACGCTCATGTATTGCGTGAAGATTGAAAAAGTTTGAGAACACCAAAAGTATGAAACAATTGCTTGGCTTGTCATTGGGGTTGTGCATGATTTAAATACTTTGTGTGGTGAAGATAGAGCATAGCCAGACTATATGATTTTGTAGGGATAACTTTCTTTGGCCATGTTATTTTGAGAAGACATAATTGCTTAGTTAGTATGCTTGAAGTATTATTATTTTTATGTCAATATTAAACTTTTGTCTTGAATCTTTCAGATCTGAATATTCATACCACAATTAAGAGAATTACATTGAAATTATGCCAAGTAGCATTCCACATCAAAAATTCTATTTTTATCATTTACCTACTCGAGGACGAGCAGGAATTAAGCTTGGGGATGCTTGATACGTCTCCAACGTATCTATAATTTTTGATTGTTCCATGCTATATTATCTAGTGTTTTGGATGTTTATGGGATTTATTATACATTTTTATATCATTTTTGGGACTAACCTATTAACCAGAGGCCCAGCCCAGAATTGCTGTTTTTTTGCCTATTTTAGAGTTTCGCAGAAAAAGAATATCGAACGGAGTCCAAACAGAATGAAACCTTCGGGAACGTGATTTTTGGAACGAACTTGATCCAGAGGACTTGGACCCTATGCCAATAAACTCACCAGGAAGGCACGAGGTAGGGGGGCGCGCCTACCCCCCAGGCGCGCCCTCCACCCTCGTGGGGCCCATGTTGCTCCACCGACATACTTCTTCCTCCTATATATACCTAGGTACTCCCAAACTACCAGATACGGAGCCAAAAACCTAATTCCACCGCCACAACCTTTTGTACCCGTGAGATCCTATCTTGGGGCCTTTTCCGGAGCTCCGCCGAAGGGGGCATCGATAACGTAGGGCTTCTACATCAACACCATAGCCTCTCCGATAATGTGTGAGTAGTTTACCTCAGACCTTCGGGTCCATAGTTATTAGCTAGATGGCTTCTTCTCTCTCTTTAGATCTCAATACAAAGTTCTCCATGATTCTCGTGGAGATCTATTCGATGTAATCTTCTTTTGCGGTGCCTTTGTTGAGACCGATGAATTGTGGGTTTATGATCAAGTTTACCTATGAACAATATTTGAATCTTCTCTGAATTCTTTTATGTATGATTGGTTATCTTTGCAAGTCTCTTCGAATTATCAGTTTGGTTTGGCCTACTAGATTGATCTTTCTTGCAATGGGAGAAGTGCTTAGCTTTGGGTTCAATCTTGTGGTGTCCTTTCCCAGTGACAGTAGGGGCAGCAAGGCATGCATTGAATTGTTGCCATCGAGGATAACAAGATGGGGTTTATATCATATTGCATGAGTTTATCCCTCTACATCATGTCATCTTACTTAAAGTGTTACTCTGTTTTTTTGAACTTAATACTCTAGATGCATGCTGGATAGTGGTTGATGTGTGGAGTAATAGTAATAGATGCAGGCAGAAGTCGGTCTACATGTCTCGGACGTGATGCCTATATATATGATGATCATACCTAGATATTCTCATAACTATGCTCAATTATGTCAATTGCTCAACAGTAATTTGTTTACCCACCGTAATACTTATGCTCTTGGGAGAAGCCACTAGTGAAACCTATGGCCCCCGGGTCTATTTTCCATCATATTAATCTCCCGTTAACAAGCTATTTCTGGTGCCGTTTTTATTTTGCTTTATTTACTTTGCATCTTTATCATAAAAATACCAAAATATTATCTTATCATATCTATCAGATCTCACTTTCGTAAGTGACCGTGAAGGGATGGACAACCCCTTTATTGCGTTGGTTGCGAGGATTTTATTTGTTTGTGTAGGTGCGAGGGACTCGTGCGTGGCCTCCTACTGGATTGATACCTTGGTTCGCAAAAACTGAGGGAAATACTTACGCTACTTTGCTGCATCACCCTTTCCTCTTCAAGGGAAAACCAACGCAGTGCTCAAGAGGTAGCAGTCCCTCGAACTCTTGATCGAGGAAAGGGTCGAGGGAGAGTTTCGTCAGCACGACGGCATGGTGACGGTGATGGTGATGTGATCCGCGCAGGGCTTTGCCTAAGCACTACGATGCTATGACCGGAGGAGTAAACTATGGAGGGGGGTACCGCACACGGCCAAGAGAACAATTGATGTCCCTTTGGGGTGCCCCCATCCCCCGTATATAAAGGAGGGGAGGAGGGGATGGACGGCCAAGAGGGGCGCACCATGAGGGGAGTCCTACTAGGACTCCTATGAAGGAAATATGCCCTAGAGGCAATAATAAAGTTGTTATTTATATTTCCTTATATCATGATAAATGTTTATTATTCATGCTAGAATTGTATTAACCGGAACTTAGTACATGTGTGAATATATGGACAAACAGAATGTCACTAGTATGCCTCTACTTGACTAGCTCGTTGAATCAATGATGGTTATGTTTCCACCATAGACATGAGTTGTCATTTGATTAACGGGATCAAATCATTAGAGAATGATGTGATTGACTTGACGCATCCGTTAGATTAGCACGATGATCGTTTAGTTTGTTGCTATTGCTTTCTCCATAAGTTATACATGTTCCTATGACTATGGGATCGTGCAACTCTTGAATACTGGAGGAACACTTTGTGTTCTACCAAACGTCACAACGTAACTAGGTGATTATAAAGGTGCTCTATAGGTGTCTCCGATGGTGTTTGTTGAGTTGGCATGGATCGAGATTAGAATTTGTCACTCTGACTGTCTGAGAGGTATCTTTGGGCCCTCTCGGTAATGCACATCAATATAAGCCTTGCAAGCAATGTGATTAATGAGTTAGTTGCGGGATGATGCATTACAGAATGAGTAAAGAGACTTGCCGGTAACGAGATTGAACTAGGTATTGAGATACCGACGATCGAATCTCGGGCAAGTAACATAGCGATGACAAAGGGAACAACGTATACCGTTATGCAGTTTGACCGATAAAGATATTCGTAGAATATGTGGGAGCCAATATGAACATCCAGGTTCCGCTATTGGTTATTAACCGGAGACGTGTCTCGGTTATGTCTACATAGTTCTCGAACCCGTAGGGTCCGCACGCTTAACGTTCGGTGATGATCGGTATTATGAGTTTATGTGTTTTGATGCACTGAAGGTATTTCGGAGTCCCGGATTTGATCACGGACATGACGAGGAGTCTCGAAATGGTCTAGACAGAAAAATTGATATATTGGACGGCTATATTCGGACACCGGAAGTGTTCCGGGTGATTTCGGAGAAAACTGGAGTGCTGGAGGGTTACCGGAAGCCCCCCGGGGAAAGTTGGGCCTTCAGGGCCATAGGGAAGAGGGGAGACAGCCCGCAAGGAAGAGTGCCGGAGGGTTTCGTTCTCCTCTTTCTCTCCCTTCCTTCCCTCCCTTCTCCTCCTAGTAGGACTAGGAAAGGAGGAATCCTACTCCTACTAGGAGGAGGATTCCTCCCTTGGCGTGCCACTAGGGCCGGCCGGCCTCCCCCCTTGCTCCTTTATATACGGGGCCAGGTGGGCATGAGGGAATCCTGGACTAAGGGGTCCTCGGGCGTCCGGCCTGTTAGCCATGGGCTGGACTGATGGGCTGTGAAGATACGAAGATCGAAGACTGCACCCATGTCCGGACGAGACTCTCCTTGGCGTGGAAGGCGAGCTTGGCGATCGAATAAGTAGATTCCTTTCTTTGTAACCGACCTTGTGTAACCCTAGATCCTCCCGGTGTCTATATATACCGGAGGACTTAGTCTGGAGGGGGCAGGATCATTACTATAGTCATACATGCTAGGCTTTTAGGGTTTAGCCATCTCGATCTCGTGGGATATCAACTCTTGTAATACTCATATTCATCAAGATCAATCAAGCAGGAAGTAGGGTATTACCTCCATAGAGAGGGCCCGAACCTGGGTAAACATCGTGTCCCCTGTCTCCTGTTACCATTGACCTTAGACGCATAGTTCGGGACCCCCTACCCGAGATCCGCCGGTTTTGACACCGACATTGGTGCTTTCATTGAGAGTTCCACTGTGCCATCCTCAAAAGGTTTGATGGCCCCTTCAATCGTCAACAATGATGTTGACCAAGGAGAAACTTTCCTCCCCGGACAAATCATTGTGTTCGGCGGCTTCGCACTGCCGGCCAACTCATTTGGCCAGCTGGAGCAGATCGATAGCTACGCCCCTGGCCATCAGGTCAGATTTGGGAGCTTGAACTACGCCGTGGACATCCGTGGAGATTTGATCTTCGCCAGACTCGAGACCGCGGCGACCGCTCCTGGTCTCCTCGATGAACATGACCCAAATCTGTCATCAGACCGCATTCAGGAGATAGCTCATGTAACTGCTCGGGCCTTAGATCCGGAGCATACTTCGCCATCCAAGGACCGGAGGCTCAACCCCACCACGGAGGCCACATATTCCCCGGTGTTGGAGCCGCACATGGACTAAACCTCACACGATATCCGTGTCACCGGAGCTCCGGACTCGTCTCTGGTTATAAGTTCCGTGAGTCCGCGGACGCCGAACTTGATCGCTTATCGATCTTCGAGTTCAGCGCCGCACACATCTTCCATCACTCACCCTTGGGCGATGTGCTAAACTCATTAAAGAACTTGTCCTTGGCGGGGGACCTACAACCGAACTATGTCCGGTTTGAACTAGGGGCTGAAAATGGAGAATTTTGCTTCCCACCTGCCACCCACTTCATAGCCACGGTCGAGGATTTAACTGACACGCTTGATTACGGCTCCGAAGACATCGACAGCATGGACGACGATGCTGATGAGGAGCAAAACTAAAATCCACCATTTACTGGATGCTGGATGGCCACTTCTTCGTACGATGTGTACATGGTGGACACACCCAACACAACCAACAACGATGACAAAGAAAATCCAATCGAGAATAAATCTCCTGAGACACAGCAAAAACGCCGGCGTCCTCGGCACCGCTCTAAGTCACGTTGTTCAAAAGACAGCAATGCTGGCACCGGAGAAAATAATACTCCGGACGATGCCGAAAACAATGAAGACCTTGCTGAGGTAACATCCGAACACGAGGAGCAAGAAAACGGGCAAGCTAGCCCCGACGAACATGCCAGGCCCAACGACTCGGAGGACGGTAGTTATCGTCCACTCTCCGAGGATGAGGAAAGCCTCGGCAACGAAGATTTCATCGTGCCTGAGGAACCTCTCAAGCAGGAGCGCTTCAAGCGACAGCTAATAGCCACCCCAAGGAGCCTGAAAAAGAAGCAGCATCAGCTTCAAGCTGACCAAGATCTGCTCATCAACAGGTGGACTGATGTTCTGGCAGACGAAGAATACGGCCTCAGACGCCCAGCCAAGAGTTACCCGAAGCGAAGGTTGCTACCTCAGTTCGATGAAGAGGCGCCTGAGCCCATACCTCCCTCACGTAATGCGGCCGATTGACCACTACGCGGTAGCGACCCGACCTCAGACAGTCAAGTCTCTGTGCTTAAGTGTCATCCCTGGATCGGTATGCTGACACACACAGTACTCGAGGATTTATAACAGAGGTAAATCACATGTATAAAGTAATGTAAATACTATTACCTCAATCCGAATAGCGGAAGTAACCACAAGGTTGTGGATTCCCATCAACACCAACGGCAAAGTTGAGTGTAGAAATCGTAACCCTAACGTATCACTTACTCTTCGTAAAAATCCTGCAACATGAGACGTTGCAGCCACAAAGGGTCAGTACATTGAATGTATTGGCAAATTCACACCAGAGGATAATGATGAATAATAGCTATCACTACATGCATATATGGCTGGTGGAAAAGCTCTATGGTTATAATGTTTTTGTGAAAAGCCAATTTTTCCCTACTGCAAAGGAATATATTTTATTTAACTACAAAGTTGGTTGAAAATATTGAGAAGGTTCCTCCAACTCAATCCCAAAATAATAATCATTAACCCAATCAAGTTGATTAAATAGAGTGTTGAGATCAACATGAATATCCAAAGACCAGAGACTCAAAATTGTCCATAACCGGGGACACGGCTAACCATGATTATTTTATACACTCTGCAGAGGTTTGCGCACTTTTCCCCACAAGACTCGATCGCCTCCGTTGGATTTCTCGCATTGCCGGGTGTTTGAGAAACGGATGACCGAGACACAGTCTTTCAGAAGCATTAACTCTCTACTCCGGATAGACTATACCACCTACAACCCACTACCTGCTAGTCTATCTCTTCAAGAGCTTCACGCAACTTACTCAACTATGCTAGAGCCCATAATAGCTTGTGGCTGCACACAAAAGTTTCTAGCATGAATAATCTTATGAACCCTTTGAGCCTGGGTGGCGGTCCATAGGAAAATCACACGGAACCCCGGGATTTCCAAAAAATACAGGCAACACTGGGTACTCCAGGTGCCTCAATCCACCCAGATGTGTATTTAAGTTGCCACCTTAAGTTAAACCATTATTTAACAATATCACATCTGTCATGGATTTCACTCTCCCAAACCACGTCTACGAGCATAGCATAGCAATATAAGCAATACGTAGAAGTAGCTCCCAAGGGTTTGAATGTAATAGGGCAATAGGTTCCTACCTCATCAACTACTTCCCAATACCCACATGTTATCAATCTACTCATGCAATGTTTGAGGTTGAAACTAATGCATAAAAACTGGGTATGAAAGGAATATGATCAAAGTGTGAACTTGCCTGTACTGTTGATGAAGATGATTCGCACTCAAAACTCTTGATAGTTCTACTCGTCACACTCCGTTCAATCTATCGTGAGTAAGCAATAGTAACCACACATAATCAATCATTCAGAAGATCAGGAAGAACGAAGAAGACAATTCAGAAAACGTCAAAACCAAGCAAATAACTCTTGCAACATAAAACAATTTCTAACAGTACCAAAATTAAGTGAATTTGGCCTTATCAGAAAGTTTAGGTCAAGAGCTTTGATTTGCAAAAAAAATCAACTAAATTGGAGTTACGAAACTCAAGTTATGTTCAAAAGAAGTTTGAATATGAATCTGAACAAAATTCGAAATTTTAAAATTTCAAAAAGTTGATGTGACAGGTTCACTGGATAGGTGAAAACGAGACAAAGCTATAGGCGCTGGTTTAATCTAATTTGGATAAACGAGTGAAAAGTTATGGCTATTTGAAAAATCAGGGTCAAGCTGTTTTACGAAAGAAAAATAGCTACGGTTAAGGTCTAACGTATAAATACGTAGACTAATTGATAATCTAATTATTCTATCGTATTAGTCCAAAAAATAATAAACTACGAAAGTATAAGAAGAAGAAAAAAAACAAAGAAAGATACCTTTATAAGGCAGAGAAAAGAGAACTTTGAAGAGATGAGACAACTTCCAGAAGTCGCGCCGGAGAGGAGAAAAATATTTTTCTTAAATGAATGTAGTCAAACTATTGATTTAACCCGAATCAGATGATTTTTGAAGGCTCTATGAGTCTATATTTATTGGTGGAAAAGAGGCTTAGAGGTCAAAGGCTAGGCAATGTGGGACTAAACGTAGATGAAAAGAAAAGAAACAGAGAAGAAAAGAGGCGGCTCGCATGGGCCTAAAGGCCTTCGGCCGGCCGCACGCACGCTGCGGCTGCAGTTTTTATTTTATTTTTTAAAACAAAATTTGGCCTAAGAAAAAATATAAAAATAAAAAGGCTGGCTCGGCCTGGTCCATGTAGGAGAGAAGAAAAACTAAAATGATGGGGCGACCGATGCCACTATGCAGCGCTCGTGGGTGACAAATAATTATGGCCGCACGTACAATTTTTTTAAAATAGAAACAAAAAGGGAAACTGAATAATGGAAATAAAATAAAATATTTATATAGGCATATTATATATCAAAATTTTCAGAAAAATATTTTCTATAACGTGGACATTTTCTTCAAGTCATATAAAATCGAGAAAAAATTCAAATAATTCAAATAGTGCTACTGCCCTACTAAAATCCAATAAAAACCATTTTTTAAATACCAAAATAAATTCAAATTTATTTCTTTCCAATTTTCTGATGTAGGGAATCATGTTACCCTATTTACCATATATTTTATTTTTGGAGAAAAATAATTTGAATAAAACTCAAATAACCCCAAATTGAAAATAATTTCAAAAGGACTTTGAATTTAATTCTTTTAAAACTTGCAACTCATATTTCATATATTTTGAAGAAGTCATATTATCTTCTCTCGTGAAAATCATCGAGTTGCATGAAGTTTATGAATTGGAAATATTTCCGAATGAAATTCAAATCTTTTCGAAACCCTTTTCATTTAAATAAATGGAAGAAGTCATGTCATCTCCTCTCCAGGATTTTGTGGTGAAAAGAATTTGAATTCACGGAGATCATAAATGCAAAAATGAAAGTTTGGGAAAGTCCTTTTATTCCCTCTCATTTAACTTTCATAAAGTTCAAATTCACTCACTTTCAGTGAATCAATCAAATCTATCTATTTAATATAACATTCCAAAATTTAGAATTTTGGGATGTTACAAACCTACCACCCTTAAAATGAATCTCGTCCTCAAGATTCGGAGAGGCTAGAAAGAAATAGGTTAGGTTTGGGGTCTCCTCAAAATCCATTGATTGTCGCAGGAGGGGGTTTGGGGTGCTACCACCCTTAGAAGCATGGTTACGGTTCCATCAAAACTTATATACTTCATCCATATTGTTAACAGTGTCGGTCTTCTCAGATCTTCAGGATAATTCCTTCTCTGGGCTCTTCCGGTAGTGGCATAACCTTTACCACAATTCTTCTGTCCTTTCATCTTGGTAAGGTTATTCTGAGATTGGGTCTTCATAGCTGACGGGTCTGGCGCCAATACTAAAAAAACTATCGATATCTCATGGCGGTCAACAATTTATGGTTTCTTCTGCAGGAAATGGGTCTGGGTTGATCCTCACCGTATAACCTACGGTTGGCAAAAACTGCCTTGTACAAGGGAAAAATACCTGTACCATTCTAAGGCTTAAACAAGGTTTTGATCGTCGTCTCTCTACTATAGGTAAGTCACTCAGATTTACCATCCCATATAACAAGGCGAATAATAAGAGTAAGTCGGTATGGTGATCAATCCATCCCGCACCCAAATCATTACCTTGTACATGGTTTAGCGAATCTCGCATTCTAACACTCGGTCATCCTCACAAGCATTGCAGAATTTCTCTTGTCAATGAACTAAGTTCGGATAATTCCATGGATTCTGCAAGCCAAACAAACATCTATCGTTCCTTCACAACTCTCAGGTTTGCGTAAACTCCTATAAGATCGTCTATTGATAAAGGCATATCCTCTTCCAGGGTTATTCCTTCAGCAACAATGTGCTTGCTTCTTGGCAGGTCCTGGGCCTATGGGTTATGGCCCATCTCATTACTTGTAATCCTCGAACTCATCCTCGGGGCAGCTGATCGTTATTCCGACATCCAACTTCCAGCTTCCAAGCATACTTAAAATCCATCCAATTGTATTGTCTCCCTTCCTTCTATTTGCACCAAACTAAGACGTGATTACTCAGACTCATCATGGAATTTCCCTTGATCCATATTTCCAACATCATACCTCCTTTATATCCAATAGTAATTCATCTCTTCCTCCTCGTGGGATATCCCTCATACCGAGATAAAAACTTATACTTATGAAGTCCATATTCTACTTCGTGGAACATCATTATCCTTTCCAGGGTCAAGCGTCCTTACAGGGGAATATTGGCCATCTCTGCATGGCACTTCTTCAACTGGGAAACGCGAAACACATCATGAACTCCTGACAGTCTTTCGGGTGACTCCAACTTGTTGGCCACTTCTCCCATATGCTCCAAAACTCGGTTTGCTCCTACAAATCTCGGGGCTAACTTTCCCTTAACTAAAAATTGTTTAACTCCTCGCAGAGGGGACAAAGACATGCTCTGTCTCCAATCTCATAGACTACCTCCTTGAGTTTTTGAGTCTGGATAACTCTTCTGCCTGGACTAGGCTACCTTCAGTCTATCTCGAATTCACTTAACATTCTCTTCTGACTCCTTGATCACATTTGTTCCAAACAACCGACGGTCTCCAACTTCATCCCACATACTCTTGGGGCATCACACATATCGAGACAGAACTCATATTCATTTTATCCGAAATCCACTCAGTGGAGTATCCTTATCTTTTCCAGGGGTCAAGGGTTCTTACAGGGTACTACCACCCTTAAAATGCACAAATCTTCCATAGACCATATTTCTCATATCCTCAAAAATGGTCAAAATTATTCTTCATAGGGTAACAACTCATAAAATCCATATCAGTACCAACGATGCTACTTTATTCATTCTCAAATGATTACAACCTCTCGCTTCTCCATTACATGTCTCAACTCAACACCTCAATATAAAAGAAAATGTTCTCACTTCTACTACTCCATTTCTTTTGTTGCAAACTCAACTATCTAGCAAAAGTCTCCTTCTCCTTGGGGCATCCTCTGGCAAAGTGCCCTGCTCTATTACAACGAAAACATATTACTTCTAACAAGTCTCGAGGTTTCCTTTTTGGGCAACTGCTGAGGTAGTGCCCTGACTCCTTGCACCTATAACAGGTGATATGACTCAGATCCTTCCTGGAATCCACTCTGCTTCTCTTTCTGGACTTTTCCGTTCCAATTAGGGCTTCTATTTCCTGTGGGTCATACTCTACTTCCTCTGTCGGGAATACTACTAGATCCCCATTCAAACAATTCTGGGAGATGTGTCCTTCTTCTCCACATGAATAGCATTGACTTGGTGCAGGGTTTAATTGGTTCTTCTTTGGGTGTGTCCCCAACATCTTCCTTCATCACAGGTTCTTCTAAATTTTCCACAAGGGCTCCTTTCTTTACTTCTTTCTTCTGCTGTACGGTTCTTCGTACCATGGGGTAAATGTGACACTGAGCAGGATAGTGGGTAGTCCCTTCACACAAGAAACAAGTAATCTTCCTAGTGGGGCATTCTTCAACTGGGTGAGTTTCTTCACAATTAGGGCATTCATCCTTGTGTTCTTTATGGGTGTGTCCTATTTCTCCACAAATCTTGCATGCACAAGGTTTCTTCATATCCTTTCCATAAGGCTTGAACTTCTGGGACACAAGCCGAGACTTTGGCAGAGTCAAATTAAATTCTTTCCAAGTGGTTATTCCTTGCCATCCATTGATGGTTTGGTACATCCTCCACCAAGTAGCAGCATCTCTTTCAAAACACTGAAGAGCATGCTGGGTCATATCATGTCCAACTATAGGGCTATTCTCCATGTGATCCTCCATGTTCTGAATCCATCGGTCTGTCTCCAACTGACTCATCGGTCCAGAAAGTACAAGCTCATCTCCATTCATCCTCTATTGGGTCCAAGGGTTTGGGGTGAGATAAGAGAGATAGAGAGGGATACACACAATGCAAACAACAGTTTTGAAAAGACAGATTTTATTATGGCCGTCAAAAAACATCAAACAAATGACAACTCACAATTGTCGCATCTAATGTAGGTATATAACAGGGGTTTGGTCTTCTAAAGGTCAATAAATCTTCAACGTCGCCAGACTCTTCAGGTCTGATGGCTTCTTCTGATCATGCTTGTCAAGTTCCTCTGCCAGATTTCTGTCGACGAGAAGTCCCTAGTGACATCCTTTAATATTTCTGGAGTTGCATTCCAAACTTCTGGGTTTCAACACCCTTGGCATGAGCCATGGTCCTACTGTCCTTTAGTTCCTGACAAATCTCTGGTATCTCGAGGTTTTGTTCCTCCAATTTGGCTACTTCAGCTTCTGGGTCCTAAGTTCTTCACGAATGGCCTCCTTGTCAAATATGACTTCCTACAAGTCCATCTTAAACTTCTTGATGTAACACTCCAGATCCTGGCGATACACCAGCTAAGGTTTAAAACTTTATCTTGCTGATAGATGCTCCATCAGCCTTCTACCATCCAATCCTTCCCTGCATATGCATGCTTAACTCAGCATGGTGACAAATAGCATAAGTGGGCGATAACATCATGGATAGCCGTGTTTCTGCTCTTGTCATTTCCATGAGCTATCTCTCCATAGTTGATATCTCCTGCCTTAGGATTTTCCTTGACAGAACTTTGAGTTTTTTTAACTCTCCATGCTCTGGTCTTCCTTCGACACACCTTGATCTCGGGTATTGACAGTTTCCATAGTCTGCCAAGTGCCATAAGGGTAGTCTTCCTAGTCATACTAATCGGGAAATTCTTCAGAGTCTCCAAATTCTCCTAGTCTTCAGAGTCTTCAACAGTTGTAATTTCCATTATCATAATGTATGGTAAAATCCTCTTCATTCTGAATGGTCTTGGTTGTCCGATATGTTGTACTTCTTGGAGTGGTCTCATCAGTCGAATCTTTGCGTGGTCAAAAGGGAAAAGGGGGTATGGTCTCACTAAAAGGGGATATTTGAATAAGCTCACAAGAGAAGAGAGGTAAAAGATATTTTTGAAAGGGAAAGTTGTAGAGAAAAATCTTTGCTATGGGCTTGCCAGTTTCTAGGGGTCACGTCCTACAGTCAACATGTGCTCTGATACCATCTTGTAGCGACCCGACCTTAGACGGTCAAGTCTCTGTGCTTAAGTGTCATCCCTGGATCGGTATGCTGACACACACAGTACTCGAGGATTTATAACAGAGGTAAATCACATGTATAAAGTAATGTAAATACTATCACCTCGATCCGAATAGCGGAAGTAACCACAAGGTTGTGGATTCCCATCAACACCAACGGCAAAGTTGAGTGTAGAAATCATAACCCTAACGTATCACTTACTCTTCGTAAAAATCCTGCAACATGAGACGTTGCAGCCACAAAGGGTCAGTACATTGAATGTACTGGCAAATTCACACCAGAGGATAATGATGCATAATAGCTATCACTACATGCATATATGGCTGTTGAAAAAGCTCTATGGTTATAATGTTTTTGCGAAAAGCCAATTTTTCCCTACTGCAAAGGAATATATTTTATTTAACTACAAAGTTGGTTGAAAATATTGAGAAGGTTCCTCCAACTCAATCCCAAAATAATAATCATTAACCCAATCAAGTTGATTAAATAGAGTGTTGAGATCAACATGAATATCCAAAGACCAAAGACTCAAAATTGTCCATAACCGGGGACACGGCTAACCATGATTAGTTTATACACTCTGCGGAGGTTTGCGCACTTTTCCCCACAAGACTCGATCGCCTCCGTTGGATTTCTCGTACTGCCGGGTGTTTGAGAAACGGATGACCGAGACACAGTCTTTCAGAAGCATTAACTCTCTACTCTGGATAGACTATACCACCTACAACCCACTACCTGCTAGTCTATCTCTTCAAGAGCTTCACGCAACTTACTCAACTATGCTAGAGCCCATAATAGCTTGTGGCTGCACACAAAAGTTTCTAGCATGAATAATATTATGATCTCTTTGAGCCTGGGTGGCGGTCCATAGGAAAATCACATGGAACCCCAGGATTTCCAAAAAATATAGGCAACACTGGGTACTCCAGGTGCCTCAATCCACCAGATGTGTATTTAAGTTGCCACCTTAAGTTAAACCATTATTTAACAATCTCACATCTGTCATGGATTTCACTCTCCCAAACCACGTCTACGACCATAGCATAGCAATATAAGCAATACATAGAAGTAACTCCCAAGGGTTTGAATGTAACAGGGCAATATGTTCCTACCTCATCAACTACTTCCCAATACCCACATGTTATCAATCCTACTCATGCAATGTTTGAGGTTGAAACTAATGCATAAAAACTGGGTATGAAAGGAATATGATCAAAGTGTGAACTTGCCTGTACTATTGATGAAGATAATTCGCACTCAAAACTCTTGATAGTTCTACTCGTCACACTCCGTTCAATCTATCCTGAGCAAGCAATAGTAACCACACATAAGCAATCACTCAGAAGATCGGGAAGAACGAAGAAGACAATTCAGAAAACGTCAAAACCAAGCAAATAACTCTTGCAACATAAAACAATTTCTAACAGTACCAAAATTAAGCGAATTTGGCCTTATCAGAAAGTTTAGGTCAAGAGCTTCGATTTGCAAAAAGAATCAACTAAATCAGAGTTACGAAACTCAAGTTATGTTCAAAAGAAGTTTGAATATGAATCTGAACAAAATTTGAAATTTAAAAATATCAAAAAGTTGATGTGACAGGTTCTCTGGATAGGTGAAAACGAGACGAAGCTATAGGCGTTGGTTTCATCTAATTTGGATAAACGAGTGAAAAGTTATGGCTATTTGAAAAATCAGGGCCAAGCTGTTTTACGAAAGAAAAATAGCTACGGTTAAGGTCTAACGTATAAATACGTAGACTAATTGATCATCTAATTATTCTATCGTATTAGTCTAAAAAATAATAAACTACGGAAGTATAAGAAGAAGAAAAAAAAACAAAGAAAGATACCTTTATAAGGCAGAGAAAAGAGAACTTTGAAGAGAGGAGACAACTTTCAGAAGTCGCGCTGGAGAGGAGAAAAATATTTTTCTTAAATGAATCTAGTCAAACCAAAATATTAATTAAACCCGAATCAAATGATTTTTTTAAGGCTCTATGGGTCTATATTTATTGGTGGAAAAGAGGCTTAGAGGTTAAAGGGTAGGCAATGTGGGACTAAACGTAGATGAAAAAAAAAATAAGAAACAGAGAAGAAAAGAGGCGGCTCGCATGGGCCTAAAGGCCTTCGGCCGGCCGCGCGCACGCTGCGTCTGCAGTTTTTTTATTTTTTTAAACAAAATTCGGCCTAAGAAAAAAAAATAAAAAAAATAAAAAGGCTGGCTGGGCCTGGTCCATGTAGGACAGAAGAAAAACCAAAATGATGGGGCGCCCGATGCCACTATGCAGCGCACGTGGGCGACAAATAATTATGGCCGCACGTACAATTGTTTTTAAATAGAAACAAAAAGGGAAACTGAATAACGGAAATAAAATATAATTTTTATATAGGCATATTATATATCAAAATTTTCAGAAAAAGATTTTCTACAACGTGGACATTTTCTTCAAGTCATATAAAATCGAGAAAAAATTCAAATAATTCAAATAGTGCTACTACCCTACTAAAATCCAATAAAAACCGTTTTTAAATACCAAAATAAATTCAAATTTATTTCTCTCCATGTTTCTGATGTAGGGAATCATGTTACCCTATTTTCCATATATTTTATTTCTTTAGAAAAATAATTTGAATACAAGTCGAGTAACTCCAAATTGAAAATAATTTCAAAAGGACTTTGAATTTAATTCTTTTAAAACTTCCAACTCATATTTCATATATTTTGAAGAAGTCATATTATCTTCTCTCGTGAAAATCATCGAGTTGCATGAAGTTTATGAATTGAAAATATTTCCGAATGAAATTCAAATCTTTTCGAAACCCTTTTCATTTAAATAAATGGAAGAAGTCATGTCATCTTCTCTCCAGGATTTTGTGGTGAAAAGAATTTGAATTCACGGAGATCATAAATGCAAAAATGAAAGTCTGGGAAAGTCCTTTTATTCCCTCTCATTTAACTTTCAAAAAGTTCAAATTCACTCACTTTCAGTGAATCAATCAAAACTATCTATTTAATATAACATTCCAAAATTTAGAATTTTGGGATGTTACAGGATAGTTGGCTAGCTCGTAGCAAAAACACAGCCAGCGAGACAGGCCCCTCCGAGGTCAAAAACAACAACGGCAAGCTCCGACGTAACAGACACAAACGCCGAAGCAATGGTGATAATACCGACGACACTACAGTCAACGCGGGATTCAGCGTCTCCAAGTCCAGCCGGCGGAAGAAACCATACAAAAGAAACAATCAGGGACCATCCAGCCTGGACCGCATACTTGATCGCCCGTGCCAGATACATGGCACCCCAGACAAACTAGCCAATCATACCAACAGAGATTGCTGGGTTTTCAAACAGGCCGGCAAATTAAATTCCCAGAAATAGGGAAAAGGGATCACAAAGCGAGGACGACGACGAGGAGCCCCGGCAACCGAACACAGGGGGAGAGAAGAAGTTTCCCCCTCAAGTCAAAACAGTGAACATGATATATGCTACACACATCCCCAAAAGGGAGCGCAAGCGCGCACTAAGGGACGTCTACGCGATAGAGCTAGTGACCCCAAAATTCAATCTATGGTCGTCATTCCCGATCACCTTTGATCGTTGGGATCATCCGACTAGTATCCGTCATGGCGGCTTAGCCGCGCTAGTCCTCGACCCTATCATTGATGGGTTTCACCTGACGCGCGTCCTTATGGACGGGGGTAGCAACCTCAATCTACTCTATCAGGACATAGTGCGCAAAATGGGCATTAATCCATCACAGATCAAACCCACAAAGACTACCTTCAAAGGAGTCATACCAGGTGTAGAGGCCCGCTGTACGGGCTCAATCACGCTCGAGGTTGTCTTCGGATCTCCGGACAGTTTCTGAAGCGAGGAGTTAATCTTCGACATAGTCCCCTCTCGCAGCGGCTATCACGCATTGCTCGGACGGACCGCATTCGCCCGATTCAACGCAGTGCCACACTATGCTTATCTCAAGCTCAAGATGCCCGGTCCACGTGGCGTCATAACAGTCAATGGAAACACGGAACGCCCCCTCCGTACATAACTACACACTCAAAATTCCATGGGCATCGACGGAGGCATAACTAGTTTGTGATCCACAGTACGGCTCAAACAACACCGGATACACAAATACTTTCACTTTTATTCGTTCCCTTTTCAGGTTTCAATCCCGCACGCCACATCTGATGGCCTGATCACCAGTCCTCTTGAAGGATAAACACACCAAGACAGCGAGAAACGCAGATGTATGGGGGATTTTCAAGTTGGTTTCGTTAGCAATCACTCTACCTGTTTTTCAGGACCCACATGCAGCTCTCCCTTGGTTTTCGGCATGTTAAATAGCCTGTTGCTTATCACACTACTTGTATCAATGCGCCTCGACGTATTAATCAAATTACAATGAAAACAGTTCGCGGCTGGAGCTTTAGGGCCCCAACTTATCACCTTTGCACCCTTTCTGTTTTCTTTCTTTTTTTCTTTTTCTCTTCTTCTCCCCTGTGGGTAACCCTATCAGGTAGCACCCGCACACTTTGGTACGTTTGATGTTTTCCAGGGGCTTCATAGCACCCCACACTACGGCAACAAAAGTCCGAACACTTTTTATAGTATAGTTCGGCACCCCGAATTTAGCACTATATGCATTGGCTTAGAATCATGTCTTTGGTCAATAGTTGGGTTGCCCGACTCCCTGTGCTTGCTACCTTACATTCTGCTATATCGGCTAAGGTAGTAAAGGGAGAACTACTGCGATTGCCCCTTGGTTTATCCAAAGGAGCACCTCAGTAGAGAAAGCAGAAAACTGACTGTCATGATGCGGCGAGAGCCGGTCAGCTCTTCGGAGGTTGCAAATCATTGGAGATTTCTTCCGCATTACGCGAAGGGTCGGTACTTCTTGATCAGACGCTTATAGCACTCTGGTTCAGATACTAGGGGCTGCGCCCATGTTTTTATTGTCGAACTCCTATGGCTAAGTGAGGGTGTTAAAGCCGCATAGTTTGATTGCCTGGTTCGTTGCGCTAAACAACTCCTTCAAGGACCATATAATTGGATCAAGATTGTTTAGATTCCACCCCGAACACCTCTGTACTACCTACATGGGGGCAGAAGCCGACGACTGGCCAACCCTCAGATTTCATACAACACGGCTGCACAGGAGGTAAAATTTAAAACATAACAAGCATTATATTACAAACCCACTTTGTTTTATCATACAAGGTAGAGGGAACTTGAATACATTCAGTTAAAGATAATGTCCTGCGAACACTGCGTCGCTACAATACGAGACCCCTCCAGGACGTCGCCAAAATACCGCTCGGTTATATGGTGCTCCTTGCCCTCGGGCGGCCTCTCGGTCACAAGCTTGATGGCACCCATCTTCGCCCACTAGACCTTGACGCGGGCAAGGGCCATACACGCGCCCTCGATGTAGACAGACTGCTTGACGGCGTCCATCCTAGGACAGGCATCCACCAGCCGCTTCACGAGGCTGAAGTAACTGCCGGGTATAGGTTCGGCTAGCCACAGACAGATTATTAAATCCTTCATGGCCAGTTCGGCCACCCTGTGCAGCTCGACCAGCTATATTAGCTGATCGCCGAAGGGCACCGGATGTTCTGGCGCAAGATATTGCGACCAGAACAGTTTCTCTATGGAGCTCCCTTCTTCGGCTCGGAAGAACTCTGCGGCGTCAGACACACTACGTGGCAGATCAGCAAAATCCCCTGGAGAACTCTGAATCCGGGTTAGTAAAAGATACTTCCTCTTCACATACTTGCTTTGCATACTAAATGCCTTACCCGCCGCGACCGTCCTAGCCTACTCGATCTCTCGGAGGGCGCTCTAGGCCTCACTCCGGGCTGTCTCCGCACTCTGACGAGCCTTGGCGAGTTCGGTCTCTTGAGATGACGCATCGCGCTCCAAGGTCTCACACTTCCTCACCGCGTCTTGGAGCTCTTGTTGGACCTCGTTGACCCGGGCCTTGAGCTTCTTACGGGCGGCCTGCTCCTTGACAGCCTTCCCCTTGGCTTTGGCCAGGGCCTTTCTTAGGGCCTCGACCTCAGTCATCGCTTCTATACATATCATGACACTTCAGTCAATGCATATCATTTTACTTTTTTCGAATACATAACGGGTTATCACATACCTTGTTTTTCTTGGAGCTGCCTCCTCACCTGGCCGAGCTCCTCCTCGGCCTGCTCCAATCTCCGCTTCAGTTTGGAGACCTCGGCAGTATGCGAGGCTGTGGCCAACAGCGACGCATGTGTATTCATTTCAGACAAATTTAGTTAGTTTCCTGCAATAAAGGATTGATCCTCTGTCCGGTTTTTCTTTCCGAACACCGGATAGTGTCTCAGGGCGTACTGTCTATATTGAGATTTTCTCTTTTTTGCGTCTCTTACCTCAAAACCTGTTAGCAGGCTGCTCCAGGCTTCGGTTAGTCCGCTCTTGGCGGACTGAACCCTTTCAATTACCGTGCCCATAAGAACATGGTGCTCATCCACAATGGAAGCGCCTTGCAGCGCTTCCAGCAGATTATCCGGTGCCCCTGGTTGGATAGGGGTCACCGGCGGAATAGGCATACCCTCTTCTTTCGAAGGAGGTTGCGCGCCGGATTCTGGAGCCGTATCGGTCTCCGGAATCGAATCCGACTGAGGGCCAAACTGAATACGGCCCTGTAACACCCCGGATGTAACTTTCCCAATTTGTACTCCAACTCTTGTCGTTTCCGGCGTTAAGTTATTTTATTATCTCGGGTTCGGGTTTGTCTTCGTGTGTTTTTGTCGTTGTCATGCATCTCATATCATGTCATCATGTGCATTGCATTTGCATACGTGTTCGTCTCATGCATTCGAGCATTTTCCCCGTTGTCCGTTTTGCATTCGGGCGCTTCGTTCTCCTCCGGTGGTCATTTCTAGCTTTATTTCATGTGTGGGGATTAAACATTTCCGGATTGTACCGAGACTTGCCAAGCGGACTTGGTTTACTACCGGTAGACCGCCTGTCAAGTTTCGTATCATTTGGACTTCGTTTGATGCTCCAACGGTTAACCGAGGGACCGAAAAGGCCTCCTATGTGTTGCAGCCCAACACCCCTCAATTTGGCCCAAAACCCACCTAACTCTGCTCCATCACCTAGAGCGTTCGATCATGACCGCGTGGCCGAAAACTGCACCTCATTTGGACTCTCCTAGCTCCCTCTATGCCTATATATAGACCCCTCTCGAGAAATTCGGATCCTCCCCCGTCCAAACCCTAAAAATCCACCTCGCGCCGCGCCGGACGTGTCCGTTCCGGCCGGACACGTCGCCGCCGCCCGCCCGCACCTATCAGAGGCTGCCACGTGGCCTCCCCG
>NC_057809.1:512391311-512417511 GCF_018294505.1 Triticum aestivum | reverse complement strand
CCAGCTCCGGCCGCCGCGAGCCCTTGCGCCGCCGCCCCCGGCCACCGGCGTCCGTGCCTGCCGCCGTCCGGCCTCCCCCTCGTCGCCGGCAACCTCCCCCTCTCCGGCAGCTACAGTTCCTCGCCGGAGTTCCTCGATTTCCGTGCGCGAGATCTAGATCCAAAAAAACCCTAGGTCAAATTTCGTCTAAGTCCCTGATATTCTCAGTCCATATGCCCATGTTCATGACCCCGTAACTTCGCATCCGTAGCTTCGATTCTTGCATATAGCATATCAAAATGTTCATCTCAGAGAGTACATCATTTCATTCCATTGCATCATTTTCATTTGAGTTCATCTTGATGCCCGAAATGCTGTTAGAAGAGGGCTACTTGAGTTAATTGTCAGATCTGCTACTAAGTTTAGCACTTTTGTTTTTTTGCCATGATTAATGTATACGTGTTATGCCCTGATGCTCTACATGTGTTTTGTTAAGGGTTTTTTCATCTTTTCAGAGGTGCAACCCATGTATTTATAGGATGTGTGTGGTGACTTGTGCAAGCTTGCAAAGTGGTGCACTTGCGAATTCTGTTTTCAGGGACTTAGTAATTCCACTAAGTCCTTGATCTGTTTATCTCATGATGCCATATGTTCTTGTTGTTTCCTAGTGATCCGTGCCTCTTTTGAGGATGATCAGTAAGGGAGTTTTGTTAATCTTGTAGTGCTCTATCCATCCATGCCTTTGTTTGCAATTATGGAGCACCCTAGATTGAGTCAATCGAGCTCTACTTTTGCTACTTTGTGAATCTGGGTAGATTGTCTACTTGTTTGCAATTTTGCCGATGATGTTGTAGTTGATACGTGCATGCTATGCTATTGTTCTTGCCATGTCTAGGTTACATTTTGTGCCTTCTTGATGGGTGTATGCTTGTCTTGCCATGACTTGCACCGTAGTGAGTGCATCGAGCTCGTAAACATGCCTACTTGAGTTATATTTCAGCATGTGCCAGTTTTCACTCAGTCTGAAAATTGATTTTGTTTTTGCTATGTTCACATGCTTGCAATTGTATTTTCTGATCCCTTTTGGCTCAAGGTCACTAAGGGACTTTTGTTAAGCTCTTTGAGTAGCTCCATGCCATGCTTTACTTTGCCATGTTCAGGTCCTGTAGCATGTAGTTTTGTTGCTCCGAAGAGGGCTACCTGATATGTTTGCCATATGCATTTTTGCCATGCTTGTTTGAACCTGTTAATGGATGAATTGGCCGTAGCTCAGTGCTAGACTTTTGTTAAGCATCTTGTGTGCATCCCTGCCATGTATTTTGTTGTCATGTTTGGGTGCTGTAGCATCTTCATTTCGTTGCATTTAGATGCCTACTTGCTGTAAATCGCAGACCGGTGCCATTTTTGAATCGCTTGCCATTTCCAAACCGTAACTCCGATTCCGGCGTTCTTTATATCGTTTTCAAGCGATTTCATCTCATCTTCCCAGTGGAACACTTGGTTTTCCAAGTTGAGGCCAGGTTCATGCATTTCCTGTCTTATCTTGCATTTTGCATCCCGCATCGCATCCCGCATAGCATATCATCTTTGCATTGTGTTGTTTGAGTTTGCACGTGGTTGATTGTATCCTTGTTGCTTGTTTGTCTTGTTTGGGTAGAGCTGAGAGACGAGTTTGCTAACGAGGAGCCCGTTGAGTTTGCTTTCGAGGATCCAGTCAACTCTGACAACTGTGCAGGCAAGATGATCATACCCTCGAAATCACTACTATCTTTGCTATGCTAGTTTGCTCGCTCTTTTGCTATGCCATTGCTACGATGCCTACCACTTGCTTTCAAGCCTACCAAATTGCCATGTCAAACCTCTAACCCACCATTGTCCTACCAAACCGTTGATTGGCTATGTTACCGCTTTGCTCAGCCCCTCTTATAGCGTTGCTAGTTGCAGGTGAAGATTGAAGGCCGTTCCTTGTTGGAACATCTTTTATTTACTTGTTGGGATATCATTATATTGTTATGTTATCTTAATGCATCTATATACTTGGTAAAGGGTGGAAGGCTCGGCCTCTCGCCTAGTGTTTTGTTCCACTCTTGCCGCCCTAGTTTCCGTCATATCGGTGTTATGTTCCTGGATTTTGCGTTCCTTACGCGGTTGGGTTATAGTGGGAACCCCTTGATAGTTCGCCTTGATTAAAGCTTTTCCAGCAATGCCCAACCTTGGTTTTACCATTTGCCACCTAGCGTTTTCTTTCCCTTGGGTTCTGCAGACTCAAGGGTCATCATTATTTTAACCCCCCCGGGCCAGTGCTCCTCTGAGTGTTGGTCCACCTGTCAGCTACCGGTGGCCACCAGGGGCAACTCTGGGCTGGCCTACCCGTACCTAAGACAATCTGAGTGTGCCTGAGAAAGAGATATGTGCAGCTCCTATCGGGATTTGTCGGCACATTCGGGCGGTGTTGCCGGTCTTGTTTTAACCTGTCGAAGTGTCTTGAATTACCGAGATACCGAGTCTGATCGGAACGTCTTGGGAGGAGGTCTATTCCTTCGTTGACCGTGAGAGCTTGTCATGGGCTAAGTTGGGACTCCCCTGCAGGGATTGAACTTTCGAAAGCCGTGCCCGCGGTTATGGGCAGATGGGAATTTGTTAATGTCCGGTTGTAGATAACTTAAACCTTAAATTAATTAAAATGAATCAACTGAGTGTGTTACCGTGATGGCCTCTTCTCGGCGGAGTCCGGGAAGTGGACACGGTGTTGGAGTAATGTTTGCGCAGGTTGCTCTCTAGTTTCTCGCTCGCGCTTTGCCTCCTCTTCTCGCTCTCTTTTGCGAATAAGTTAGCCACCATATATGCTAGTCGCTTGCTGCAGCTCCACATATATTTACCTTGCCTTACCTATAAGCTTAAATAGTCTTGATCGCGAGGGTGCGAGATTGCTGAGTCCCTGTGGCTCACAGATTACTATTACACCAGATGCAGGGCCTGATGATTCCGCTCCAGGAGACGCGTATGAGCTCAAGTGGGAGTTCGACGAGGACTCTCAACGTTACTATGTTTCCTTTCCCGATGATCTATAGTGGTGCCCAGTTGGGGGTGATTGGGACCGTGTCGCATGTTGGGTTCTCTTTTATTTTGGCGCCGTAGTCGGGCCATGAGTGTTTGAATGATGTAATGTTATTAAGGTACTTGATTGACGTGGCAAGTGTAAGCCAACTATGTTATCTCCCCTTTATTATTTATATTACATGGGATGTTGTGAAGATTGCCTAACTTGCGACATATGCCTTCAATGCGATTATGTCTCTAAGTCGTGCCTCGACACGTGGGAGCTATAGTCGCATCGAGGGTGTGACAGGCCCTCACCACCAGTCTCCATGGGAATTGGCTCCCCTTGGTAGCACTTACGATGCAGCCCGAGGCTTAGTGCGGGGGCGTCGCTCCGGACTCCTATCAACGTCCCATGCGGAGCTGCCCACGAGTGGGCCTTTACCCTTCTTGGGCGCCTCCGCCTCCAGAATTGTGGAGGCCGCCCTCTTCTTCCTCCCCCATCAGGGGGAGAATCGCTCTCCTCCTCCTCCTCCTCATCGTCGTCTTCGGCGGTGGAGGAGCGGGTCTTGTCTAAGCGCCCTTGCGGCGGGGCCACTCCGAACCCCCTTGGCCCTCCCCTTGGCCTTCTTCTCCGGCGCCTTATAGGGCGCCGGCACCAGCATCTTCGCTAAACGTGGGATTACTAGTTCTTCAGGCAGCGGAGCGGGACACTGGATCCGCTTCGCCCTCTCCATCCATTCCTGAAGAAGCAATGATAATAAAAACTCATATATCATCCTTGAAACAAGCAAGTAGGGGATGAGTTAAAAATAACATACCTCGTTGGCGAGGTGGTTAATGTCGTGCCCGCGGTCCGAGTCTGTGGCCGGCGGTGTCTCATTGCCCTTAAAGAGCAACTTCCAGGCGTCTTCGTGAGTGGTTTCGAAGAGCCTCTTCAGGGTATGGTGCTTCTTCGGATTGAACTACCATAGAGGGCGACATCAGCTTTGGCACGGGAGAATCCGATGAACTAGCATCACCTGGATTACATCGACAAGCTTGATATCTTTGTCCACCATGCTTTGAACACGCGTCTGCAGCGCTATCAGCTCATCTGGTGAACACCAGTTCGGGCTCTTCTCAACCCAGGAGGTGAGTCGCATGGGAGCGCCGTAGTTGAATTCGGCAGCCGCGGCCCAGGTGGCGCCGCGGGGTTCTGTGATGTAGAACCACTGTTTCTGCCATTACTTGATAGTGTCTAGCTATGAAAGTGCCTTTCAGCCAGGAGACATTGGCCAGCTTGCTCACCATGGCGCCTTCGCACTCCGCGTTCTTGCCATCCACCACCTTCGGCTTCACGTTGAAGACCTTGAGCCACAACCCAAAGTGGGGATGGATGCGGAGGCAGGCCTCACACACGATGATGAATGCCGAGATGTTGAGGAAGGAGTTCGGGGATAGATCATGGAAGTCTAGCCCGTAATAGAACATCAGCCCGCGGACGAAAGGGTGGAGTGGAAACCCTAGACCGCGAAGGAAATGGGGGATGAATACCTCCCTCTCGTTGGGCTTCGGTGTGGGGACGAGTTGCCCCTGGGCTGGAAGACGGTGGGCGATTTCCTTTGCCAAGTACCCGGCCGCCCGAAGCTCAGTAATGTCCTTCTCCTTGACGGAGGAGGCCATCCACCTGCCTTGACCTCCGGATCTGGACATGGTTGAGTGCTTGCTCGAGTGGGAAAAAGATGAGAACTTGGGTGCTAGAGCTCAAGAGTGGAAGGGCAAAGGAAGATAGAAGGCATGGGAGAAGAAGGGGGAATCCTTATCCCCTTATAAAGGTAGTGAATATCGAACACCTCCCCACTCGCCTCGAAACTCGCCTATTCCCAAGGGCTGTGTGAACGGCACGGTTGGGTTACCCACACCCGTATTGATGAGAATCCCGCAATAAGGGGACACGATCTCTGCTTTGACAAGACGTGCCGATGGCAACCACGTCTCAAAACATGGAGCGGCAGATGAAAAACAGTTCAAAATTATGACTGGGCGGACATGATGTCATGTTGCAAAAAGTTGTCAGCGGATTGGACTCGTGGATTATTATATTCTCTGCGATTGTGTGTGGTGTGTGTGTTACAGGTCCGAACACGACCATTATGTCCGAAGACCATCTTAGCGTTCGGAAGGAGGAACCCGCCTTGCAATGCCGAAGACAGATCTACGTGCCGAATACCTTGTCATTGAAGCCAGGTTTAGGGGCTACTGAGGGAGTCCTGGACTAAGGGGTCCTCGGGCGTCCGGCCTGTTAGCCACGGGTCGGACTGATGGGCTGTGAAGATACAAAGACCGAAGACTGCACCCGTGTCCGGACGAGACTCTCCTTGGCGTGGAAGGCGAGCTTGGCGATCCAATAAGTAGATTTCTTTCTTTGGAACTGACCATGTGTAACCCTAGATCCTCCCAGTGTCTATATAAACCGGAGGACTTAGTCCGGAGGGGGCAGGATCATTACCATAGTCATATAGGCTAGGCTTTTAGGGTTTAGCCATCTTGATCTCGTGGTAGATCAACTCTTGTAATACTCATATTCATCAAGATCAATCAAGCAGGAAGTAGGGTATTACCTCCATAGAGAGGGCCCGAACCTGGGTAAACATCGTGTCCCCTATCTCATGTTACCATCGACCTTAGACGCACAGTTCGGGACCCCCTACCCGAGATCTGCCGGTTTTGACACCGACAGGGCACCCTAGGACACACAAGTTGATTGTTTCCAGCGTGTGCGATGCCCCCTCCACCATAATTCACCTCGGTCATATCGTAGCAGTGCTTAGGCGAAGCCCTGTTCCGGTAGCAACATCATCACCGTCATCACGCCGTCGTGCTGACAAAGCTCTCCCTCGACACTCTGCTGGATCGTGAGTTCGTGGGACGTCACCGAGCCAAACGTGTGTAGATCGCGATGTCCCGTACTTTCGGTACTAGGATCGGTCGATCGTGAAGACGTACGAATACATCAACCGCGTTGTCATAACGCTTCCGCTTACGGTCTATGAGGGTACGTAGACAACACTCTCCCCTCTTGTTGCTATACTTCACCATGTTCTTAGGTGTGCGTAGGATTATTTTGAAATTACTGCGTTCCCCAATAGTGGCATCCGAGCCAGGTTTATGTGTAGATGTTATATGCACGAGTAGACCACAAAGGAGTAGTGGGCGTGGGTATATACATATTGCTTGCTGTCACTAGTTGATTCTTGATTCAGTGGTATTGTTGGATGAAGCGGCCCAGACCGACATTACGCGTACGCTTACACAAGACTGGTTCTACCGATGTGCTTCGCACACAGGTGGCTGGTGGGTGTCAGTTTCTCCAACTTTAGTTATATCAGATTCAATGAACATGGTTCTTTCTGAAGATCAAAAAGCAATCACTATACCGCGTTGTGGTTTTTGATGCGTAGGTAAGAACAGTTCTTGCTCAGCCCATAGCAACCACGTAAAACTTGCAACAACAAAGTAGAGGACGTCTAACCTGTTTTTGCAGGACATGTTGTGATGTGATATGGTCAAGACATGATGCTAAATTTTATTGTATGAGATGATCATGTTTTGTAACACAGTCATCGGCAACTGGCAGGAGCCATATGGTTGTCGCTTTATTGTATGAAATGCAATCACCATGTAATTGCTTTACTTTATCACTAAGCGGTAGGGATAGTCGTAGTAGCAATAGTTGGCGAGACGATAATGATGCTTCGATGGAGATCAAGGTGTCAAGCTGGTGACGATGGTGATCATGACGGTGCTTTGGAGATGGAGATCAAAGGCACAAGATGATGATGGCCATATCATATCACTTATATTGATTGCATGCGATGTTTATGCTTTATGCATCTTATTTTGCTTAGTTCGACGGTAGCATTATAAGATGATCTCTCACTAAATTTCAAGGTATAAGTGTTCACCCTAAGTATGCATCGTTGCTACAGTTCGTCGTGCCGAGACAACACGTGATGATCAGGTGTGATAAGCTCTACGTTCACATACAACGGGTGCAAGCCAGTTTTGCACACACAGAATACTCGGGTTAAACTTGACGAGCCTAGCATATGCAGATATGGCCTCAGAACACTGAGACCGAAAGGTCGAGCATGAATCATATAGTAGATATGATCAACATAGTGATTTTCACCATTGAAAACTGTTGGAAATATGCCCTAGAGGCAATAATAAAAGTATTATTATTATATTTCCTTGTTCATGATAATTGTCTTTATTCATGCTATAATTGTGTTATCCGGAAATCGTAATACATGTGTGAATAATAGACACCAACATGTCCCTAGTAAGCCTCTAGTTGACTAGCTCGTTGATCAATAGATAGTCATGGTTTCCTGACTATGGACATTGGTTGTCATTGATAACGAGATCACATCATTAGGAGAATGATATGATGGACAAGACCCAATCCTAAACATAGCACGAGATCTTATAGTTCGTTTGCTAGAGTTTTCCAATGTCAAGTATCTTTTCCTTAGACCATGAGATCGTGTAACTCCCGGATACCGTAGGAGTGCTTTGGGTGTGCCAAACGTCACAACGTAACTGGGTGACTATAAAGGTATACTACGGGTATCTCCGAAAGTGTTTGTTGGGTTGACACGGATCAAGACTGGGATTTGTCACTCCGTATGACGGAGAGGTATCACTGGGCCCACTCGGTAATGCATCATCATAATGAGCTCAAAGTGACCAAGTGTCTGGTCACGGGATCATGCATTACGGTACGAGTAAAGTGACTTGCCGGTAACGAGATTGAACGAGGTATTGGGATACCGACGATCGTATCTCGGGCAAGTAACATAACGATTGACAAAGGGAATTGTATACGGGGTTGCTTGAATCCTCGACATCGTGGTTCATCCGATGAGATCATTGAGGAGCATGTGGGAGCCAACATGGGTATCCAGATCCCGCTGTTGGTTATTGACCGGAGAGCGATCTCGGTCATGTCTACATGTCTCCCAAACCCGCAGGGTCTACACACTTAAGGTTCGGTGACGCTAGGGTTGTAGGGATATGTATATGCAGTAACCCGAATGTTGTTTGGAGTCCCGAATGAGATCCCGGACGTCACGAGGACTTCCGGAATGGTCCGGAGGTAAAGAATTATATATAGGAAGTGCTATTTCGGGCATCAGGACAAGTTTCAGGGTCACCGGTATTGTACCGGGACCATCGGAAGGGTCCCGGGGGTCCACCGGGTGGGGCCACCTGTCCCGGGGGCCCACATGGGCTGTAGGGGGTGCGCCTTGGCCTACATGGGACAAGGGCACCAGCCCTAAGAGGCCCATGCACCTAGGGTTTCAAGGAGGGAAGAGTCCCAAAGGGGGAAGGCACCCCTAGGTGCCTTGGGGAGGAGGGATTCCTCCCCTTGGCCGCACCCCCTAGGAGATTAGATCTCCTAGGGCCGGCGCCCCCCTTGGCCCTCCTATATATAGTGGGGAGATGGAGGACTTCTGATCTTGATCTTTGGTGCCTCCCTCTCCCTCTCCAACACATCCTCCTCCTCCATAGTGCTTGGCGAAGCCCTGCCGGAGTACTGCAGCTCCATCAACACCACGCCGTCGTGCTGCTGCTGGAGCCATATTCCTCAACCTCTCCTTCCCCTTGCTATATGAAGAAGAAGGAGATGTTACGCTTACCGTACGTGTGTTGAACGCGGAGGTGCCGTCCGTTCGGCGCTAGGATCTCCGGTGATTTGGATCACGTCGAGTACGCCTTCCTCATCCCCGTTCTTTGAACGCTTCCGCGCGTGATCTACAAAGGCATGTAGATGCAATCCGATCACTCATTGCTAGATGAACTCCTACATGGATCTTGGTGAAACCGTAGGAAATTTTTTGTTTTGTGCAACGTTCCCCAACAGTGGCATCATGAGCTAGGTCTATGCGTAGTTCTCTTACACGAGTAGACCACAATTTGTTGTGGGCGTTGATGTTGTCAACTTTCTTGCCGCTACTAGTCTTATCTTGCTTCAACGGTATTGTGGGATGAAGCGGCCCGGACCAACCTTACACGTACGCTTACGTGAGACCGGTACCACCGACTAACATGCACAAGTTGCATAAGGTGGCTGGCGGGTGTCTGTCTCTCCTACTTTAGTTGGAGCGGATTCGATGAAAAGGGTCCTTATGAAGGGTAAATAGAAGTTGACAAATCACGTTGTGGCTTTCACGTAGGTAAGAAAACGTTCTTGCTAGAACCCTATTTCAGCCACGTAAAACTTGCAACAACAATTAGAGGACGTCTAACTTGTTTTTGCAGCAAGTGCTTTGTGATATGATATGGCCAAAGTTGTGATGAATGATGAATCATATATATGTGATGTATGAGATGTTCATGCTATTGTAATAGGAATCACGACTTGCATGTCGATGAGTATGACAACCGGCAGGAGCCATAGGAGTTGTCTTTATTTTTTGTATGACCTGCGTGTCATTGAGAAACGCCATGTAAATTACTTTACTTTATTGCTAAACGCGTTAGCCATAGCAGTAGAAGTAATAGTTGGCGAGCAACTTCATGGAGACACAATTATGGAGATCATGATGATGGAGATCATGGTGTCATGCCGGTGACAAGATGATCATGGAGCCCCAAGATGGAGATCAAAGGAGCTATGTGATATTGGCCATATCATGTCACTATTATTATTTGATTGCATGTGATGTTTATCATGTTTTTCATCTTGTTTACTTAGAACGACGGTAGTAAATAAGATGATCCCTCATAATAATTTCAAGAAAGTGTTCCCCCTAACTGTGCACCGTTGCGACAGTTCGTTGTTTCGAAGCACCACGTGATGATCGGGTGTGATAGATTCTAACATTCACATACAACGGGTGTAAGACAGATTTACACATGCAAAACACTTAGGTTGACTTGACGAGCCTAGCATGTACAGACATGGCCTCGGAACACAGAAGACCGAAAGGTCGAGCATGAGTCGTATAGAAGATACGATCAACATGAAGATGTTCACCGACGTTGACTAGTTCGTCTCACGTGATGATCGGACACGGCCTAGTTAACTCGGATCATGTTATACTTAGATGACTGGAGGGATGTCTATTTAAGTGGGAGTTCATTGAATAATTTGATTAGATGAACTTAATTATCATGAACTTAGTCTAAATATTTTACAATATGTCTTGTAGATCAAATGGCCAACGTAGTCCTCAACTTCAACGCGTTCCTAGAGAAAACCAAGCTGAAAGATGATGGCAGCAACTACACGGACTGGGTCCGGAACCTGAGGATCATCCTCATAGCTGCCAAGAAAGATTATGTCCTACAAGCACCACTAGGTGATGCACCTGTTCTCCCTGTAGAACAAGACGTTATGAACGCTTGGCAGGCACGTACCGATGACTACTCCCTTGTTCAGTGCGGCATGCTTTACAGCTTAGAGTCGGGGCTCCAAAAACGTTTTGAGAGACACGGAGCATATGAGATGTTCGAAGAGCTGAAAATGGTTTTCGAAGCTCATGCCCGGGTCGAGAGATATGAAGTCTCCCACAAATTCTTCAGCTGTAAGATGGAGGAAAATAGTTCTGTCAGTAAGCACATACTCACTATGTCTGGGTTACATAACCGCTTGACTCAGCTGGGAGTTAATCTCCCGGATGACGCGGTCATTGACAGAATCCTCCAGTCGCTTCCACCAAGCTACAAGAGCTTTGTGATGAACTTCAATATGCAGGGGATGGAGAAGACCATTCCTGAAGTATTTGCAATGCTGAAATCAGCAGAGGTAGAAGTCAAAAAGGAACATCAAGTGTTGATGGTGAATAAAACCACTAAGTTCAAGAAAGGCAAGGGTAAGAAAACCTTCAAGAAAGACGGCAAGGGAGTTGTCGCGCCCGGCAAGCAAGCTGCCTGGAAGAAGCCAAAGAATGGACCCAAGCCCGAGACTGAGTGCTTTTATTGCAAGGAAAGTGGTCACTGGAAGCGGAATTTCCCCAAATACTTAGTAGACAAGAAGGCCGGCAAAACGAAAGGTATATGTGATATACATGTAATTAATGTGTACCTTACCAGTACTCGTAGTAGCTCCTGGGTATTTGATACCGGTGCAGTTGCTCACATTTGTAACTCAAAACAGGAGCTGCGAAATAAGCGGAGACTGGCAAAGGACGAGGTGACGATGCGCGTCGGGAATGGTTCCAAGGTCGATGTGATCGCCGTCGGCACACTGCCTCTTCATTTACCTACGGGATTAGTTTTGAACCTCAATAATTGTTATTGAGTGCCAAGTTTGAGCATGAACATTGTATCAGGATCTCGTTTAATACGAGATGGCTACTCATTTAAATCCGAGAATAATGGTTGTTCTATTTATATGAGAGATATGTTTTATGGTCATGCTCCGATGGTGAATGGTTTATTCTTAATGAATCTCGAGCGTAATGCTACACATGTTCTTAGTGTGAGTACCAAAAGATGTAAGATTGATAATGATAGTCCCACATACTTGTGGCACTGCCGCCTTGGTCACATAGGTGTCAAACGCATGAAGAAGCTCCATGCTGATGGACTTTTAGAGTCTCTTGATTACGAATCATTTGACATGTGCGAACCATGCCTCATGGGTAAAATGACCAAGACTCCGTTCTCAGGAACAATGGAGCGAGCAACCAACTTATTGGAAATCATACATACTGATGTGTGCGGTCTAATGAGCGTTGAGGCTCGCGGTGGCTATCGTTATGTTCTCACCCTCACTGATGACTTGAGTAGATATGGGTATGTCTACTTAATGAAACACAAGTCCGAGACCTTTGAAAATTTCAAGGAATTTCAGAGTGAGGTTGAGAATCAACGTGACAGGAAAATCAAGTTCATGCGATCAGATCGTGGAGGAGAATACTTGAGTCATGAGTTTGGCACACACTTAAGAAAATGTGGAATAGTTTCACAACTCACGCCGCCTGGAACACCTCAGCGTAATGGTGTGTCCGAACATCGTAATCGCACTCTATTAGATATGGTGCAATCTATGATGTCTCTTGCCGATTTACCGTTATCTTTTTGGGGGTATGCTTTAGAGACTGCCGCATTCACTTTAAATAGGGCTCCGTCGAAATCCGTTGAGACGACACCATTTGAATTATGGTTTGGGAAAAAACCTAAGCTGTCGTTTCTAAAAGTTTGGGGATGCGATGCTTATGTCAAGAAACTTCAACCTGAAAAGCTCGAACCCAAATCGAAAAATGCGTCTTCATAGGATACCCTAAAGAAACTATTGGGTATACCTTCTACCTCAGATCCGAAGGCAAGATTTTTGTTGCCAAGAATGGGTCCTTTCTAGAGAAGGAGTTTCTCTCGAAAGAAGTAAGTGGGAGGAAAGTAGAACTTGATGAAGTACTACCTCTTGAACCGGAAAATGGCGCAGATCAAGAAAATGTTCCTGAGGTGCCTGCACCGACTAGAGAGGAAGTTAATGATGATGATCAAGATACTTCTGATCAAGCTCCTACTGAAATTCGAAGGTCCACAAGGGCATGTTCCGCACCAGAGTGGTACGGCAACCCTGTCTTGGAAATCATGTTGCTAGACAACGGTGAACCTTCGAACTATGAAGAAGCGATGGCGGGCCCGGATTCCGACAAATGGCTAGTAGCCATGAAATCCGAGATAGGATCCATGTATGAAAACGAAGTATGGACTTTGACTGACTTGCCCGTAGAGCGGCGAGCCATAGAAAATAAATGGATCTTTAAGAAGAATACAGACGCGGATGGTAATGTAACCATCTATAAAGCTCGCCTTGTCGCTAAGGGTTATCGACAAGTTCAAGGGGTTGACTACGATGAGACTTTCTCACCAGTAGCGAAGCTAAAGTCCGTCCGAATCATGTTAGCAATTGCCGCATTCTATGATTATGAGATATGGCAAATGGACGTCAAAACGGCATTCCTTAATGGTTTCCTTAAGGAAGAATTGTATATGATGCAGCCGGAAGGTTTTGTCGATCCTAAGAATGCTAACAAGGTTTGCAAGCTCCAACGCTCGATTTATGGGCTGGTGCAAGCATCTCGGAGTTGGAACATTCGCTTTGATGAGATGATCAAAGCGTTTGGGTTTACGCAGACTTATGGAGAAGCCTGTGTTTACAAGAAAGTGAGTGGGAGCTCTGTAGCATTTCTCATATTATATGTAGATGACATACTTTTGATGGGAAATGATATAGAACTCTTGGACAGCACTAAGGCCTACTTGAATAAGAGTTTTTCAATGAAGGACCTTGGAGAAGCTGCATATATATTAGGCATCAAGATCTACAGAGATAGATCAAGACGCCTCATAGGTCTTTCACAAAGCACATACCTTGATAAGATATTGAAGAAGTTCAATATGGATCAGTCTAAGAAGGGGTTCTTGCCTGTGTTGCAAGGTGTGAAATTGAGCTCGGCTCAATGTCCAACCACGGCAGAAGATATAGAAGAGATGAGTGTCATCCCCTATGCCTCATCCATAGGTTCTATTATGTATGCCATGCTGTGTACCAGACCTGATGTAAACCTTGCCGTGAGTTTGGTAGGAAGGTACCAAAGTAATCCCGACAAGGAACACTGGACAGCGGTCAAGAATATCCTGAAGTACCTGAAAAGGACTAAGGAAATGTTTCTCGTTTATGGAGGTGACGAAGAGCTCGTCGTAAAGGGTTACGTCGATGCTAGCTTCGACACAGATCTGGATGACTCTAAGTCACAAACCGGATACGTGTATATTTTGAATGGTGGGGCAGTAAGCTGGTGCAGTTGCAAGCAGAATGTCGTGGCGGGATCTACATGTGAAGCGGAGTACATGGCAGCCTCGGAGGCAACACATGAAGCAATTTGGGTGAAGGAGTTCATCACCGACCTAGGAGTCATACCCAATGCGTCGGGGCCGATCAAGCTCTTCTGTGACAACACTGGAGCTATTGCACTTGCCAAGGAGCCCAGGTTTCACAAGAAGACAAGGCACATCAAGCGTCGCTTCAACTCCATTCGTGAAAATGTTCGAGATGGAGACATAGATATTTGTAAAGTACATACGGACCTGAATGTAGCAGATCCGTTGACTAAACCTCTCCCTAGAGCAAAACATGATCAACACCAGAATTCCATGGGTGGTCGATTCATCACAATGTAACTAGATTATTGACTCTAGTGCAAGTGGGAGACTGTTGGAAATATGCCCTAGAGGCAATAATAAAAGCATTATTATTATATTTCCTTGTTCATGATAATGGTCTTTATTCATGCTATAATTGTGTTATCCGGAAATCGTAATACATGTGTGAATAATAGACACCAACATGTCCCTAGTAAGCCTCTAGTTGACTAGCTCGTTGATCAACAGATAGTCATGGTTTCCTGACTATGGACATTGGATGTCATTGATAACGAGATCACATCATTAGGAGAATGATGTGATGGACAAGACCCAATCCTAAACATAGCACAAGATCGTATAGTTCGTTTGCTAGAGTTTTCCAATGTCAAGTATCTTTTCCTTAGACCATGAGATCGTGTAACTCCCGGATACCGTAGGAGTGCTTTGGGTGTGCCAAACGTCACAACGTAACTGGGTGACTATAAAGGTATACTACGGGTATCTCCGAAAGTGTTTGTTGGGTTGACACGGATCAAGACTGGGATTCGTCACTCCGTATGACGGAGATGTATCACTGGGCCCACTCGGTAATGCATCATCATAATGAGCTCACAGTGACCAAGTGTCTGGTCATGGGATCATGCATTATGGTACGAGTAAAGTGACTTGCCGGTAACGGGATTGAACGAGGTATTGGGATACCGACGATCGAATCTCAGGCAAGTAACATACCGATTGACAAAGGGAATTGTATACGGGGTTGCTTGAATCCTCGACATCGTGGTTCATCCAATGAGATCATCGAGGAGCATGTGGGAGCCAACATGGGTATCTAGATCCCGCTGTTGGTTATTGACCGGAGAGCGATCTCGGTCATGTCTACATGTCTCCCGAACCCATAGGGTCTACACACTTAAGGTTCGGTGACGCTAGGGTTGTAGGGATATGTATATGCAGTAACCCGAATGTTGTTCGGAGTCCCGGATGAGATCCCGGACATCACGAGGAGTTCTGGAATTGTCCGGAGGTAAATAATTATATATAGGAAGTGCTATTTCGGGCATCGGGACAAGTTTCGGGGTCACCGGTATTGTACCGGGACCACCGGAAGGGTCCCGGGGGGTCCACCGGGTGGGGCCACCTGTCCCGGGGGGCCACATGGGCTGTAGGGGGTGCGCCTTGGCCTACATGGGCCAAGGGAACAATCCCTAAGAGGCCCATGCGCCTAGGGTTTCAAGGAGGGAAGAGTCCCAAAGGGGGAAGGCACCCCTAGGTGCCTTGGGGAGGAGGGATTCCTCCCCTTGGCCGCACCCCCTAGGAGATTAGATCTCCTAGGGCTGGCGCCCCCCCTTGGCCCTCCTATATATAATGGGGAGATGGAGGACTTCTGATCTTGATCTTTGGTGCCTCCCTCTCCCTCTCCAACACATCCTCCTCCTCCATAGTGCTTGGCGAAGCCCTGCCGGAGTACTGCAGCTCCATCAACACCACGCCGTCGTGCTGCTGCTGGAGCCATCTTCCTCAACCTCTCCTTCCCCCTTGCTGGATCAAGAAGAAGGAGACGTTACGCTTACCGTATGTGTGTTGAACGCGGAGGTGCCGTCCGTTCGGCGCTAGGATCTCCAGTGATTTGGATCACGTCGAGTACGCCTTCCTCATCCACATTCTTTGAACGCTTCCGCGCGTGATCTACAAAGGTATGTAGATGCAATCCGATCACTCGTTGCTAGATGAACTCCTAGATGGATCTTGGTGAAACCGTAGGAAAATTTTTGTTTTCTGCAACGTTCCCCAACAAAAACCACTCCATCTCACGTGATGATCGTACATGGTTTAGTTGATATGGATCACGTGATCACTTAGATGATTAGAGAGATGTCTATCTAAGTGGGAGTTCTTATGTAATTTGATTAATTGAACTTTAATTTATCATGAACTTAGTACCTGATAGTATGTTGCATGTCTATGTTGTTGTAGATAGATGGCCCGTGCTATTGTTCCGTTGAATTTTAATGCGTTCCTAGAGAAAGCTAAGTTGAAAGATGATTGTAGCAAGTACATAGACTGGGTCCATAACTTGAGGATTATCCTCATTGCTGCACAGAAGAATTACGTCCTGGAAGCACCGCTAGGTGACAAACCCGCTGCAGGAGCAACGCTAGATGTTGTGAACACCTGGCAGAGCAAAGCTGATGAATACTCGATAGTTCAGTGTGCCATGCTTTACGGCTTAGAACCGGGACTTCAACGACGTTTTGAACGTCATGGAGCATATGAGATGTTCCAGGAGTTGAAGTTAATATTTCAAGCAAATGCCCGGATTGAGAGATATGAAGTCTCCAATAAGTTCTACGGCTGCAAAATGGAGAAGAATAGTTCTGTTAGTGAACATATACTCAGAATGTCTGGGTACCAGAACCACTTGACTCAGCTATGAGTTAATCTTCCTATTGACAGTGTCATTGACAGAGTTCTTCAATCACTACCACCAAGCTACAAGAGCTTCGTGATGAACTATAATATGCAAGAGATGGATAAGACGATTCCTGAGCTCTTCGCAATGCTAAAGGCTGCGGAGGTAGAAATCAAGAAGGAGCATCAAGTGGTTATGGTCAACAAGACCACCAGTTTCAAGAAAAAGGGTAAAGGGAAGAAAGGGAACTTCAAGAAGAATAGCAAGCTAGTTGCTGCTCAAGTGAAGAAACTTAAGTCTGGACCTAAGCCTGAGACTGAGTGCTTCTACTACAAAGGGACTGGTCACTAGAAACGGAACTGCCCCAAGTATTTGGTGGAGAAGAAGGATGGCAAAGTGGAAGGTATATTTGATATACATGTTATTGATGTGTACCTTACTAATGCTCGCAGTAGTGCCTGGGTGTTTGATATTGGTTCAGTTGCTAACATTTGCAACTCGAAACAGGGGCTAAAGATTAAGCAAAGATTGTCTAAGGACGAGGTGATGATGCGTGTGGGAAATGGTTCCAAAGTCGATGTGATCGCCGTTGGCACGCTACCTCTACATCTACCTTCAAGATTAGTTTTAGACCTAAATAATTGTTATTTGGTGCCAGCGTTGAGCATGAACATTATATCTGGATCTTGTTTGATGCGAGACGGTTATTCATTTAAATCAGAGAATAATGGTTGTTCTATTTATATGAGTAATATATTTTATGGTCATGCACCCTTGATGAGTGGTCTATTTTTACTAAATCTTGATAGTAGTGATACACATGTTCATAGTATTGAAGCCAAAAGATGCAGAGTTGATAATGATAGTGCAACTTATTTGTGGCACTGCCGTTTAGGTCATATTGGTGTAAAGCGCATGAAGAAACTCCATTCTGATGGACTTCTGGAATCACTTGATTATGAATCACTTGGTACTTGCGAACCATGCCTCATGGGCAAGATGACTAAAACTCCGTTCTCCGGAACAATGGAGCGAGCAACAGAGTTATTGGAAATCATACATACTGATGTATGTGGTCCAATGAACATGGAAGCTCACGGCGGATATCGTTATTTTCTCACCTTCACACATGATTTGAGCAGATATGGGTATATCTACTTAATGAAACATAAGTCTGAAACATTTGAAAAGTTCAAAGAATTTCAGAGTGAAGTGGAAAATCATAGTAACAAGAAAGTCAAGTTTATGCGATCTGATTGTGGAGGTGAATATTTGAGTTATGAGTTTGGACTTCATTTGAAACAATGCGGAATAGTTACGCAACTCACGCCACCTGGAACACCACAACGTAATGGTGTGTTCGAACGTCGTAACCGCACTTTATTAGATATGGTGCGATCGATGATGTCTCTCACTGATTTACCGCTATTGTTTTGGGGTTGTGCTTTAGAGACGGTTGCATTCACATTAAATAGGGCACCATCTAAATCTGTTGAGACAACACCTTATGAACTGTGGTTTGGCAAGAAACCCAAGTTGTCGTTTCTTAAAGTTTGGGGCTGCGATGCTTATGTGAAAATGCTTCAACCTGATAAGCTCGAACCCAAATCGGAGAAATGTGTCTTCATAGGATACCCAAAGGAGACTGTTGGGTACACCTTCTATCACAGATCTAAAGGCAAGGTATTTGTTGCTAAAAATGGATCATTTCTAGAGAAGGAGTTTCTCTCGAAAGAAGTGAGTGGGAGGAAAGTAGAACTTCACGAGGTTATTGTACCTTCTCCCTTATTGGAAAGTAGTTCATCACTGAAATCAGTTCCAGTGATTCCTACACTAGTAAGTGAGGAAGCTAATGATGATGATCATGAAACTTCTGATCAAGTTACTACCGAACCTCGTAGGTCAACCAAAGTAAGATCCACACCAGAGTGGTATGGTAAAACTGTTCTGGAAGTCATGTTACTTGACCATGACGAACCTACGAACTATGAGGAAGCGATGATGAGCCCAGATTCCGCAAAATGGCTTGAAGCCATGAAATCTAAGATGGGATCCATGTATGAGAACAAAGTGTGGTCTTTGGTTGACTTGCCCGATGATCGGCAGGCCAAAGAGAATAAATGGATCTTCAAGAAGAAGACTGACGCTGACGGTAATGTTACTGTCTACAAAGATCGACTTGTTGCAAAAAGTTTTCGACAAGTTCAAGGAGTTGACTATGATGAGACCTTCTCACCTGTAGCGATGCTTAAGTCCGTACGAATCATGTTAGCAATTGCCGCATTTTATGATTATGAAATTTTGCAAATGGATGTCAAAACTGCATTCCTTAATGGATATATTAAAGAAGAGTTGTATATGATGCAACCAGAAGGTTTTGTCGATCCAAAAGGTGCTAACAAAGTGTGCAAGCTCCAGCGATCCATTTATGGACTGGTGCAAGCCTCTCGGAGTTGGAATATACGCTTTGATAGTGTGATCAAAGCATATGGTTTTATACAGACTTTTGGAGAAGCATGTATTTACTAGAAAGTGAGTGGGAGCTCTGTAGCATTTATGATATTATATGTAGATGACATATTGTTAATCAGAAATGATACTGAATTTCTGAATAGCATAAAAGGATACTTGAATACGAATTTTCCAATGAAAGACCTTGGTGAAGCTGCTTATATATTGGGCATCAAGATCTATAGAGATATATCAAGACGCTTAATTGGACTTTCACAAAGCACATACTTTGATAAAGTTTTGAAGAAGTTCAAAATGGATCAAGCAAAGAAAGGGTTCTTGCCTGTATTACAAGGTGTGAAGTTGAGTCAGACTCAATGCCCGACCACTGCAGAAGATAGAGAGAAAATGAAAGGTGTTCCCTATGCTTCAGCCATAGGCTCTATCATGTATGCAATGCTGTGTACCAGACCTGATGCGTGCCTTGCTATCAGTTTAGCAGGGAGGTACCAAAGTAATCCAGGAGTGGATCACTGGACAGTGGTCAAGAACATCCTGAAATACATGAAAAGTACTAAGGATATGTTTCTCATATATGGAGGTGACAAAGAACTCGACGTAAGCGGTTACGTCGATGCAAGCTTTGACACTGATTCGGATGACTCTAAGTCACAAACCGGATACATGTTTTTATCAAATGGTGGAGCTGTCAGTTGGTGCAGTTCCAAGCAGAGCATCATGGCGGGATCTACATGTGAAGTGGAATACATAGCTGCTTCGGAAGTGTTGGGGAACGTAGTAATTTCAAAAAAATTCCTACACACACGCAGGATCATGGTGATGCATAGCAACAAGAAGGGAGAGTGTTGTCTACGTACCCTCGTAGACCGTTCACGGAAGCATTATATCAATGCGGTTGACGTAGTCGTACGTCTTCACGAGCTGACCAATCCAAGTACCCAAAGCACAGCACCTCCGACTTCTGCACACGTTCGGTTCGGTGACGTCCTCGCTTTCTCGATCCAGCAAGAGGGGCGAAGTAGTAGATGAGTTCTGGCAGCATGACGGCATGGTGACGATGTTGGTGAAGAACAATCTCCGCAGGGCTTCGCCTAAGCACTTCGAAAACTATGACGGAGGATAAACTAGATGGGACGGGGTTGCCGGCACACGGCTTGGTGTTTCTTGATGTGTCTTGGGTGCTAGCCCTACCCCTCTATTTATATGTTGAGCCTTGGGGTCGAAACTTGGAGTAAAAGCCTCCACAAAGTCGGTTTCACCCGAAAGGCAAGAGTCCTTCTCGGACTCCAGGGCCAGACGCCAGGGTTCCCGGCGTCTGGACCCAGACACCAGGGACCCTGGCGTCTGCCCCCTGGACTCCGCAAAACTTCCTTTTGTGCTTTCCAAAAACCTTGTGGGCTTTCCCCTTTGGCCCAAATAAAGTGTTCTCGTACCCAAACATTTCAGGAAACATCCGGAACCCCTTCCGGTGAATTCCGGAACCCTTCCGGAGTCCAAACACTATTATCCCATATATCAATCTTTATCTCCGGACCATTCCGGAGTTCCTCGTCATGTGCGTGATCTTATCCGGAACTCCGAACAACATTCGGTCACCAACATACATAACTCATAGTACTATATCATCAACGAACGTTAAGCGTGTGGACCCTACGGGTTCGAGAACTATGTAGACATGACCGAGACACCTCTCCGGTCAATAACCAATAGCGGGACCTGGATGCCCATATTGGCTCCTACATATTATACAAAGATCTTTAACGGTCAGACCACATAACAACATACGTTGTTCCCTTTGTCATCGATATGTTACCTGCCCAAGATTCGATCGTCGGTATCTCAATACCTAGTTCAATCTCGTTACCGGCAAGTCTCTTTACTCGTTCCGTAATACATCATCCCGCAACTAACTCATTAGTTGCAATGCTTGCAAGGCTTATAGTGATGTGCATTACCGAGGGGGCCCAGAGATACCTCTCCGACAATCGGAGTGACAAATCCTAATCTCGAAATACGCCAACCCAACAAGTACCTTCGGAGACACCTGTAGAGTGCCTTTATAATCACCCAGTTACGTTGTGACGTTTGGTGGCACACAAAGTGTTCCTCCGGTAAATGGGAGTTGCATAATCTCATAGTCATAGGAACATGTATAAGTCATGAAGAAAGCAATAGCAACAAACTAAACGATCAAGTGCTAAGCTAACGGAATGGGTCAAGTCAATCACATCATTCTCCTAATGATGTGATCCCGTTAATCAAATGACAACTCATGTCTATGGTTAGGAAACTTAACCATCTTTGATCAACGAGCTAGTCAAGTAGAGGCATACTAGTGACACTCAGTTTGTCTATGTATTCACACATGTATTATGTTTCCGGTTAATACAATTCTAGCATGAATAATAAATATTTATCATGAAATAAGGAAATAAATAATAACTTTATTATTGCCTCTAGGGCATATTTCCTTAAGTCTCCCACTTGCACTAGAGTCAATAATCTAGATCACATCGCCATGTGATTTAACATCAATAGTTCACATCACCATGTGATTAACACCCATAGTTCACATCGTCATGTGACCAACACCCAAAGGGTTTACTAGAGTCAATAATCCAGTTCACATTGCTATGTGATTAACACCCAAAGAGTACTAAGGTGTGATCATGTTTTGCTTGTGAGAGAAGTTTAGTCAACGGGTCTGCAACATTCAGATCCGTATGTATTTTGCAAATTTCTATGTCAACAATGCTTTGCACGGAGCTACTCTAGCTAATTGTTCCCAATTTCAATATGTATCCAGATTGAGACTTAGAGTCATCTGGATTAGTGTCAAAATTTGCATCGACGTAGCCCTTTACGACGAACCTTTTTGTCACTTCCATAATGGAGAAACATATCCTTATTTCACTAAGGATAATTTTGACCGTTGTCCAGTGATCTACTCCTAGATCACTATTGTACTCCCTTGTCAAAATCAGTGTCGGGTATACAATAGATCTGGTACACAGCATGGCATATTTTATAGAACCTATGGCCAAGGCATAGGGAATGACTTTCATTCTCATTCTATCTCTTGCCGTGGTCGGGCTTTGAGTCTTACTCAGTTTCACACCTTGTAACACAGGCAAGAACTCTTTCTTTGACTTGTTCCACTTTGAACTACTTCAAAATCTTTTCAAGGTATGTACTCATTGAAAAACTTATCAAGCGTCTTGATCTATCTCTATAGATCTTGATGCTCAATATGTAAGCAGCTTCACCGAGGTCTTTTCTTTGAAAAACTCCTTTCAAACACTCCTTTATGCTTTGTAGAATAATTCTACATTATCTCCGATCAACAATATGTCATTCACATATACTTATCAGAAATGCTGTAGTGCTCTCACTCACTTTGTTGTAAATACAGGCTTCACCATAAGTCTGTATAAAACTATATGCTTTGATCAACTTATCAAAGCATATATTCCAACTCCGAGATGGTTGCACCAGTCCATAGATGGATCGCTGGAGCTTGCATATTTTGTTAGCACCTTTAGGATTGACAAAACCTTCTGGTTGCATCATATACAACTCTTCTTTAATAAATCCATTAAGGAATGCAATTTTGTTTATCCATTTGCCAGATTTCATAAAATGCGGCAATTGCTAACATGATTCAGACAGACTTAAGCATAGATACGAGTGAGAAACTCTCATCGTAGTCAACACCTTGAACTTGTCGAAAACCTTTTGTGACAATTCTAGCTTTGTAAATAGTAAAACTACTATCAACGTCCGTCTTACTCTTGAAGATCCATTTAATCTCAATGGCTCGCCGATCAATGGGCAAGTCAATCAAAGTCCATACTTTGTTATCATACATGGATCTCATCTCAGATTTCATGGCCTCAAGCCATTTTGCGGAATCTGGGCTCATCATCGCTTCCTCATAGTTTGTAGGTTCGTCATGGTCAAGTAACATGACCTCCAGAACAGGATTACCGTACCACTCTGGTGCGGATCTCACTTTGGTTTACCTACGAGGTTCGGTAGTAACTTGATCTGAAGTTACATGACCATCATCATTAGCTTCCTCACTAATTGGTGTAGTAGTCACACGAACAGATTTCTATGATGGACTACTTTGCAATAAGGGAGCAGGTATAGTTACCTCATCAAGTTCTACTTTCCTCCCACTCACTTCTTTCGAGAGAAACTCCTTCTCTAGAAAGGATCCAATCTCAGCAATGAATAACTTGCCTTCGGATCTGTGATAGAAGGTGTACCCAACATTTTCTTTTGGGTATCCTATGAAGAAACATTTCTCCGATTTGGGTTTGAGCTTATCAGGTTGAAACTTTTTTACATAAGCATTGCAACCTCAAACTTTAAGAAACGACAACTTAGGTTTCTTGCCAAAACATAGTTCATACGGGGTCGTCTCAACGGATTTAGATGGTGCCCTATTTAACGTGAATGTAGCTGTCTCTAATGCATAACCCCAAAACGATAGTGGTAAATCGGTAAGAGACATCATAGATCGCACCATATCTAATAAAGTACAGTTACGATGTTCGGACACACCATTACACTATGGTGTTCCAGGTGGCATGAGTAATGAAACTATTTCACATTGTTTTAATTGAAGGTCAAACTCGTAACTCAAATATTTTACTTTTGCGATCATATCGTAGGAACTTTTATTTTTGTTACGATGATTCTCCACTTCACTCTGAAATTCTTTGAATTTTTCAAATGTTTCAGACTTGTGTTTCATCAAGTAGATATACTCATATCTGCTCAAATCATCTGTGAAGATAAGAAAATAATGATACCTATCGCGAGCCTCAATATTCATCGGAACACACACATCAGTATGTACGATTTCCAACAAATCTATTGCTCGCTCCATTGTTTCGGAGAACGGAGTCTTTGTCGGAGTAATTGGACACGGATACCCCGAAGACGACGAGACAAGAATTCAAGACATCAGGGCTAGCAAAGCCCCTCAGTCCAACTACCTGGCCGGCGGCTGACTGCTGGCTGCTGACTGCTCCACCAGGCCGACTGCTGGCTGCCGACTGCTCCACCAGGCCGACTGCTGGCTGCTGACTACTCCACCCGGCCGACTGCTGGCTGCCGACTCCTCCACCAGACCGACTGCTGGCTGCCGACTCCTCCACCAGGCCGACTGCTGGCTGCCGACTCCTCCGCCAGGCCGACTGCCCGAAGTCAACTGCAGCCTGACGAGACACCGATGGGACGACCATACCGCGACGTCATCTATAGTGTACTGTGTCCCCTGGATACTGATTTATAAAGTACCCCAGGGGACAAGCATGACATGCACCATGCCACTAGCCATACCTACATAGCTTGGCTTGTAAGCTACCCAAGGTAGCTTACAACCAAAGCCACTACCACCCATGCCAACTCCTATATATATAGGCACACATCCATCCATCAGGGGATGGACTCACACACTCACGCACACACACAAGCAAGCTAGCTAGCAAGAGAGCTAGCTAGCAAGCCATCCACACACACGCATGAGCATACACATGCTCACGGCCATGAGCCATGAGCATGGTCGGCCACTAGAGCATGCCACATACTCACATATATGAAACCAGATGCCTGTGGCACTGCTTTTAGATACAGCTTCAGGAGCACTCTGTACCAAATATACCAGATATACTTAGACATGCAGGAGTAGGGGTGTTATCTCTCCGGAGAGCCCCGAACCTGGGTAAACTAGCGCGTGATACTCGCATACCCGTCCCTGGATATTCCGGCAGCAGTCTTGCCCTCACACGAAGCCACCTTGTGGCATATGTTGTCTTGCACCCCCCCGTGAGAATACCACGACATTTGGCGCCCACCGTGGGGCGGTACTATGCTACCGCACTGCTGCTGGTTTCACAGTCCGGGCGGGACCCTTTTTTCTTCATCGCCTCGGCCGCGGCGTCGCGCCATCTCTCCGGTAGCGCTCGGGGACTCGACATCGACCCGCCCCCGGAGCAGCCGCGAGGGGTGGCGCGTCCTCGCCGTCGGCCTCTTCATCATCACCACTGCAACGCTGGCCGTTCGTCCGCGCGCGCGCGCTGCGCCGGGCCTCGCTTCGGTCGGCCGCGTTCATCCACGCGCCACTCGTGTATGCTCCCCTCGGCGCTGCGCCTTGTTCCGGCCGGAACGCGCGTTCGCTCCTCCATATACTATCTATGCAAGCTAGCTAGATGCGAGTCAACAATGGTCAAACCATTAGCCAAATACACTAGCAAGATACTACTCAGACTACCCCATACACTAACCAAAATTCCCTCGGGCACAAGTCAGACCATACTCATACACCTGCCAGATAATCCCCATTCTCGTCCCAGACTACGGCCATACATGCCTTTTACACGCATCAGATAATGGTCAGACACAAGCTGTATATGCCTTGGTCCATGGCTAGAAAATGGCATTTTTGTGCCATGCTCCATGCGTCGCCGGCGCTTTGCGGCTGCCATGCCGCGTTGCTGCTCCTCCCAGCAGCGCCCTCGTGCCTCGCGCGCTGCTCTGCTGCTCCGCTAGCTGCTGCGGCCCCATAGCCGCTCCAGCGCGGGCGCCCCCGCGTCGCCTCCAGCCGCTCCCCCGAGCGCCTCCTGCACGCATCTCTGCCCATGGTCCGGCCGCCCCCGTCGCTGTGCTGCTGCACTCACGCGCGCGAGGCCCGTACCCGGTCGGCGGAACGACTGCACCGCCTGTTTCCCGGGGCCACATCCTCCCGCCTCGCCTTGCCGCCTCCCTCGGACTCGGCTCCCCCGCACGTTGGATCCTCCACTCCGGCTCCCACATGCACCGGGTCCTCCTCATGGCCGTCTTCTCCAACCCGGCCGACTTCAGCGCCCGCCGGCTTGCTGCTCCAGCCAGCTGCCGGCTCCCCACGCCGGGTCGCTGCGCCGGCTCCCGCCCCGCGGCCGGCTTCACCCGCACCTGGCCGCCGGGTTACCGGCGCCCTGGCCTGCTGGCTTCGCCCGCGGTTCCCGGCTCCCTCCCCGCGCCGAGTCCGTCCACTCCCGAGTCGCCCGTGTCGGGTCCCGCCCTCCGCCCCAGCTTATGCACCGGCTCCCCTGCCGCCGGCTCCACCCTCACCACGGTCGCCGCCACCCGCGTGACCCG
>NC_057809.1:512389915-512390667 GCF_018294505.1 Triticum aestivum | reverse complement strand
GCTCCACCCGCGCGCGCCCCCGGCCGGCCTCTACCGTGCCCTCCGCCTCCGCCGGCTTCGGGTGGCCGGCTCGCCGCTCCGCCTCCGCCGGCACCCGACGCGCACCAGCCGGCCCCAGCTGCTTGCTGCTGCCGCCTTCTGCGAAGAGAGAAAGAGCGAAAGAAAGAGAGGATCCTGGCTGTTATAAAAGTCAAGGGCTGTGTGCCCAGGGTCGTGTGAAGCTAAAAAAAAGAAAAAAGAAAGAGCAGCTCATACGTCCGCCTGCTATAAGAGAAGAAAAGAGAAAACGTCCGTCTGTCCGTCCGCCTGCTTCGCCACTCGGACGGCTAGACGCGACCCGGCCTGCTTGCCTGCTTCAACATCTGGCCGGCAAGAGCGCCAGCACTGCTGCCTGTTCGCCTCGACGCCTGGCCGATCGAGCCTAGGCTTGAATCTTGGGGGCTACACCCAGCGGGTGCGCTGACGCGCCCCCGCGAAGAAGAAGACAAAGTAGTTGCCGGGAGATCCAGCCCGATAGCTCAATAGTCGGCCCAGATCTCGGGGGCTACACCCAGTGGGTGCGCTGACGCGCCCCCGCAAGAAAGAAGATAAAGTAGTTGTCAGGAGATCCGGCCCGACTGCTCAACAGTCGTCCCAGATCTCGGGGGCTACCCCCAGTGGGTGCGCTGACGTGTCCCCGCGAGAAAGACGATAAAGTAGTTGCCGGGAGATCCTGCCCGACTGCTCAGCAGTCGGCCCAGATCTCGGGGGCT
>NC_057809.1:512352056-512389858 GCF_018294505.1 Triticum aestivum | reverse complement strand
GACAGCTCAACAGTCAGCCCAGATCTCGGGGGCTACACCCAGCGGGTGCGCTGATGTGCCCCCGCGAGAAAGAAGATAAAGTAGTTGCCGGGAGATCTGACCGACTGCTCAGCAGTCGGCCCAGATCTCGGGGGCTACACCCAGCGGGTGCGCTGACGCGCCCCCGCGAAGAAGAAGACAAAGTAGTTGCCGGAAGATCTGGCCCGACTGCTCAGCAGTCGGCCCGAATCTCGGGGGCTACACCCAGTGGGTGCGCTGGCGCCCCCCACGGAAGATTGCAAATAAGAGAAGAGTTTTGTCCGGCTCTGAGCAGCCGGCAGAAGAGAAAAAGAAGAAGATAGGTGCTGCAAGATGCATCGCCGCCTGGCCGGTCGAGCCTGACCGGCAGGGACCACTTCGAGCACCCGGAGGCTCAACCTCCGTCTCGACTACACGAAAATCAGTGTGAGTTACTCACCCGCATATTTTTTGCACCGCAAGAGCACGGATAACACCGAGCGATGCTCGGGGGCTATCTCCGCATTTTATTATAGTTACATCACTGTTCACCCCAGCGCCAACCAGAGTTGGCCCGGGGGCTGGCCGCTTGGCCTGAGACGTTAGTTCCCGCAGACGGCTTAGTACCGTGCGCGGTACCAAATGCCCACTCTTAGTCACAGACCGCAGAGCGGCTGTCCGACTAGCAAGAGTGAACGCTGGAGGCCACCCACGCGAAAAACGTCCGGGAAGAAAAATAGATCAGGCGATCCGGCCGTTTCCTTTACAAGTATCTACTCGGTTGAATCTGCTCCGAGACTCTGAGTATTGTACACTCCACTTCGCGGCCCACTCTCAGCCACAGACCGCAGAGCGGCTGTCCGGCAAGCAAGAGCACAAGCCAAAAAGTGGAGGGAACACGAAAAAGATTAAGGGGGCTCGAACGAAACCGAGTCGGAACCCTCTGCATTAAACTTGCAATGCTTAAAGCAAACATTTGATATATCTGCGTGGACTAACTTTGTCTTTTTCATGATCATTTCCATGAACACTCGCCAAAAAACCTCCGCCCAACTTTGCCAAGTTGCCCGGAGGCTTGGGGGCTATTGCCGGAGTAATTGGACACGGATACCCCGAAGACGGCAAGACAAGAATTCAAGACATCGGGGCTAGCAAAGCCCCTCAGTCCAACTACCTGGCCGGCGGCTGACTGCTGGCTGCTGACTGCTCCACCAGGCCGACTGCTGGCTGCTGACTGCTCCACCAGGCCGACTGCTGGCTGCCAACTGCTAGCTGCTGACTGCTCCATCAGGACGACTGCTGGCTGCTGACTGCTCCACCCGGCTGACTGCTGGCTGCCGACTCCTCCACCAGGCCGACTGCTGGCTGCCGACTCCTCCACCAGGCCGACTGCTGGCTGCCGACTCCTCCGCCAGGCCGACTGCTCGAAGTCAACTGCAGCCTGACGAGGCACCGACGGGACGACCATACCGCGACGTCATCTACAGTGTACTGTGTCCCCTGGGTACTGATTTATAAAGTACCCCAGGGGACAAGCATGACATGCACCATGCCACTGGCCATACCTACATAGCTTGGCTTGTAAGCTACCCAAGGTAGCTTACAACCAAAGCCACTACCACCCATGCCAACTCCTATATATATAGGCACACATCCATCCATCAGGGGATGGACTCACACACTCACGCACACACACAAGCAAGCTAGCTAGCAAGAGAGCTAGATAGCAAGCCATCCACACACACGCATGACCATACACATGCTCACGGCCATGAGCCATGAGCATGGCTGGCCACTAGAGCATGCCACATACTCGCATATATGAAACCAGATGCCTGTGGCACTGCTTTCAAATACAGCTCCAGGAGCACTCTGTACCAGATATACCAGATATACTCAGACATGCAGGAGTAGGGGTGTTATCTCTCAGGAGAGCCCCGAACCTGGGTAAACTAGCGTGTGATACTCGCATACCCATCCATGGATATTCCGGCAGCAGTCTTGCCCTCACACGAAGCCACCTTGTGGCATATGTCGTCTTGCACCCCCCATGAGAATACCACGACAGTCTTAGTCATCTTGCCCATGAGGCATGGTTCGCAAGCATCAACTGATTCATAATCAAGTGATTCCAAAAGACCATCAACATGGATTTTCTTCATGCGCTTTACACCAATATGACCTAAACGGCAGTGCCACAAATAATTTGCACTACATTATTAACTTTGCATGAAAATGTGTATCACCACGATCGAGATTCAACAAACCATTTTCATTGGGTGTATGACCATAGAAGGTTTTATTCATGTAAATAGAACAACAATTATTCTCTAACTTACATGAATAACCGTATTGCAATAAACATGATCCAATCATATTCATGCTCAACGCAAATACTAAATAACATTTATTTTAGGTTTAACACTAATCCCGAAAGTATAGGGAGTGTGCGATGATGATCATATCAATCTTGGAACCATTTCCAATACACATCGTCACTTCACCCTTAACTAGTCTATGTTCATTCTGCAACTCCCGTTTCGAGTTACTATTCTTAGCAACTGAACCAGTATCAAATACCGAGGGGTTGCTATAAACACTAGTAAAGTACACATCAATAACATGTATATCGAATATAGCTTTGTTCACTTTTCCATCCTTCTTATCCACCAAATACTTGGGGTAGTTCCGCTTCCAGTGACCAGTCCCTTTGCAGTAGAAGCACTTAGTTTCAGGCTTAGGTCCAGACTTGGGCTTCTTCTTGAGCAGCAACTTGCTTGCCGTTCTTCTTGAAGTTCCCCTTTCTTCCCTTTGTCCCTTTACTTGAAACTAGTGGTCTTGTTAAACATCAACACTTGGTGCTCTTTCTTGATTTCTACCTTCGTTGATTTCAACATCGTGAAGAGCTCGGGAATTACTTTCGTTATCCCTTGCATATTATAGTTCATCATGAAGTTCTAGTAACTTGGTGACAGTGACTAGATAATTTTGTCAATTACTATCTTATCTGGAAGATTAACTCCCACTTGATTCAAGCAATTGTAGTACCCAAACACATGCTCACTGGTTGAGCTATTCCCCTCCATCTTGTAGGCAAAGTACTGTCAGAGGTCTCATACCTCTCGACACGGGCATGAGTATGAAATACCAATTCAACTCTTCGAACATCTTATATGCTCCGTGGCGTTCAAAAACATTTTTGAAGTCCCGGTTCTAAGCCGTAAAGCATGGTGCACTTAACTATCAAGTAGTCACCATACCGAGCTTTTGTCCAAACATTCATAACATCTGCATCTGCTCCTGCAATAGGTCTGTCACCTAGCGGTGCATCAAGGACATAATTCTTTTGTGCAACAATGAGGATAAACCTCAGATCACAGATCCAATCCGCATTATTGCTACTAACATCTTTCAACTTAGTTTTCTCAAGGAACATATAAACAATAAACGGGGAGCAACATCGCGAGCTATTGATCTACAACATAGATATGCTAATACTACCATTACTAAGTTCATGATAAATTAAAGTTCAGTTAATCAAATTATTAAAGAACTCCCACTTAGATAGACGTCCCTCTAATCCTCTAAGTGATCACGTGATCCATATCAACTAAACCATGTCTGATCATCATGTGAGATGGAGTAGTTTCAATGGTGAACATCACTATGTTGATCATATCTACTGTATGATTCACACTCGACCTTTCGGTCTCCGTGTTCCGAGGCCATATCTGTTATATGCTAGGCTCGTCAAGTTTAACCTGAGTATTCCGCGTGTGCAACTGTTTTGCACCCGTTGTATTTGAACGTAGAGCCTATCACACCCGATCATCATGTGGTGTCTCAGCACAAAGAACTTTTGCAACGGTGCATACTCAGGGAGAACACTTATACCTTGATAATTTAGTGAGAGATCATCTTATAATGCTACCGTCAATCAAAGCAAGATAAGATGCATAAAAAGATAAACATCACATGCAATCAATATAAGTGATATGATATGGCCATCATCATCTTGTGCTTGTGATCTTCATCTTTGAAGCACCGTCATGATCACCATCGTCACCGGTGTCAGATTTCGGGTTCTAGTAGACCCTTGAGGTTCGAACACTGGGGTGCACGCGGAGACCTCTCCCCTACCGATCTACGTCCAATCTCCTCGCGTGATCTCAGCTAGAAACAACGAACAACACAAGGGACACGAGGTTTATACTGGTTCGGGCCATCGTTGTGGTGTAATACCCTATTCCAGTGTGTGGTGTGGTGGATTGCCTCAGGGGCTGATGATGAATAGTACAAGGGAAGAACAGCCTCGCGAGAGGTGTTCTTGAGCTGGTGCGATGAACTGCTTGGGTGAGTCCAGTCACCGCTCTCTCTCTGCTAGGGCTCTATCAGATCTCTAGATGTCTAGGTGTGTCGGTCTTTCTCTGTCCCCCCCTACTCTGTGGTGGCTAGCTCTATTTATAGAGGCCCTGGGCCTCTCCCCAAATAGTGAGCGAGAAGGGCGCCAACAATTGGTCGTTTTGAAGGGGAACATCTAGTTCAACTTATCCTAACCAAAGGTGGTCTTCGGCTGCCAAAAGCACTGGTGATGACGCCGTCTTGGGCTCCACGGTGACCTCCGTCCTGCCGCTCTGCTGGTCTTGGTCTCATTGCACCGGAATGGTAACCTTTACCCGATGCCTTGGCCTATGCTTGCCCCTTTTGCACCAAAGGGGAAACAAGGACACTACGCAGGCCGGTGCCCGCCTGGCGCCCACCTGGTCTCGATCGTCATGGCTTGCATCACGGGCTCCTCGCGAGGTACCCCTGCCTTGATCTCTCTGCCTCCTCGCGAGCCTGCCTGATGAGGCTGCCTCTGAGGAAGCTTTCTGTCGTCCGCCCCGCGAGGCTTGGCCCCTCGCGAGGGTCTTGAGCTTGAGCTGATGAAGATGGGCCGTGCTGGGCCCCCACTTGAGCCACGCCACAGGCCGCAGGCAGGCAAGTCTGGGGACCCCCGTTCCCAGAACACCGACAGTAGCCCCCGAGCCCAAGGCGCGCCCGGGCTTGGCCTAGCAGGGAAGCGAAGGGGCAAGCGCGAAGCGCCGCGTGCCCAAAAAGCCTGCGGCCTCGGGGACGCATGGCGATTGATTGGACGTGGGCGTCTGCACTTCCCCACGACGCCTTGTTGTGTGCCCGGCTAAGCGGACCCGCAGTTGCACATAGTTGTTCCTCCTTTCCGCTGCTCACCCACTTCCTACCTTTCCTTCCTCTTCGAGCTCCAGTCTCCGCCGCCAACCCAGCTCGAGTTCTTCCCTCTCTTCACCGCCATGGCGCTGACGAAGAAAGGAAGGGGAAAGAAGCCCGCGCCTTCGCCCCGCATACCTCCAGCGGCGGCCCCCGCCGTTGCTCGGTCGATCATACTCAATTCAGAAGCTTTGAACAAGGTCCGCTCCGCCCTTGCCACGATCTTTAATGAGTGTGGTAGGACCACAGTCTGGCTTGCGTCCCATGCCCCCATTGATAGGATCATCACGGAGGTCCAATTCTTCGCCTATGCCCTATGGGCGGGTCTGGTTCCCCCCTTTTCCGCCTTCTTCGATGCGGTGCTCTCCCGTTATCAAATCCGCATGATGCACCTTGGGCCGGAGTCCATTACTCTTCTGGCTGTCTTTGCTTTTGTTTGCGAGGCGATGATAGGCATTCCTCCTTCTGTTGCCCTGCTGTGCCACTTCTTTTCCTTGCGCCTGAGCGACCCCACTCAGTGCTCAGGGTGTGTGAGCTTCTTCGCCGTGCCAGAGACGGCCGCTTCAGGGATCGACTTTGGCCTTCCTTCTCTTGAGGCCAGGTTCGGAGAGCGGTGGCTGTACGTGGACGTCGGAGTGCCCAACCCTTTGCTCTCGCACCCGACCTCGCCTGTCGTTCCCAACCCAGGCTGGGATCATGAGGTGCTCGCGAGCCCCCGGCTTGCCTTCGTCTGGCGCCGCTTTCAGAGTTTGAGGGCGCTCAATGTGTCAGTGCCCAAGTTGGTGAAGGAGTTCCTCCAATGTCGCATTGCTCCTCTCCAACGCCACTCTCGCCGGATGTGGGACTTTGCGGGGGCATAGAGACCGCATGCGGCTTCAGGAGGACTTGGTGCCTGAAGTGCTGCGGACAGTGCTCGGGGTCTTGACTGGCGATCCTTCCCCAGGCAGCCTTCAGAGCAATGGTGTCCTCTTGTATCTTTGCTCCGGCAGGGCCGATTTTGTGAGGCAGATGCCCAGCTTCGATGAGTGGGGACCGCACCTGGCTGGCTTCATGGGGCCCCGCAAGAACCCAGCCGCTGTGGTTGCTTCCCCTGCCTCCCACAGCGGTCCTTCCTCGGGCGACATGGCGGGGAGATGAGAATCGGCGAGAGTTGAGGCGACCAATGTTGACGTGCCGACGCCGCGAGAAGCGTCGAAGGCGGCGTCTCCCGAGGCCTGCCCTGGAGCGGCGGTAGGTGCGGAGTCGCGGCCTATGGTTCCTGAGGCCGGGGCTCCCGAGGCCCCAGCCGTTCCTCGCGAGGCGATGCCTGACGATGCTCCCCAGGCTGACTCCTTCAGCGCTGATTATCTTGACGCTTCTTCCGCACTAGAGGCCGACCCCTGCGCCGAGCGCTTAGGTTGGTTCCGCGTAGACTTCGTGGCCCTCCGCAAGAGAAAGGAGGCCTTGGGTGGCGACGACCGCCCTTGCTGCTTGTTGAAGCGCAGGAAGTACTTTTCCATGGATGAGTAAGTCTTCTTCTTTCTTTGCTAATTTACTTTGCTATCCCTGCGACTGATTGTGGCCCTTTCAGGTCCTGCCCTGCGAGACTCGCTGAGTCAGCCCGGGAGCCATCCCCCCAAGTTTCGCCTTCTCCGCTGGCCCTGGGCTCACCGAGCTTGAGCGGCACCCCTGCTGCCAGACCGGTTGGTGGAGTGGTCCGTTCCATAGGGCACCTCGAGCCTGCGCGCCCGCTGTCCTTTCTTCACGAGTCCTCCTGGGGCACATCCACCTTGCCCCGCGTTCCTCCTGTGATCATAGATGGTGAATGGCTGAAGTCTGTCTTTGGCTCCTCCTCCGTGGGTGGACCGATGCCAGGCCGGATTCCCAGAGAGGTCCGCTCAGCGATGGCTAGGGCGCCAGCCCCCAGCTCCGCGCCGGGAGGGGGCTTGCTGCCTCGGGGCCCTCCGCATGCTCCGGTGGAAGAGGGTGATGCGGATGACGTGCTTAGGCGCGTCCGAGGGCGATGCGCCCTTCGAGAAGAGTTCCTCCAGAGGGCAGCGGATGCGGTGAGCCGGAACGGGGCAGAGCTTGCTGACGAGGATGCGCGCCTCGAGGCCGAAGGTTTGCGCCTTTCTGAGGAGAGGCGCAAACTAAAGGTAGCTGTCGCCCTCGCGCGTCACCAACGTGATCTCGACAACGCGAAGGCTGAAGCGTCGCTGGTAGATTCGCGGGAGGCCTGCTCCCAGGCCGTTGAGGAGGCTCAAGAGGCATACCGATGGCGCAAGGATGCGGAGGAGCGCGCATGGGAGCTCCAAGCCTGGAGCAACTCCCTGGAGCAGCAAGTGGGACTGCGCCAGGCGGCCCTTGAGTCAATGGGGGGGGGGGCTCTGTTGACCGGGCGGAGCTTCTGAAGCACGAGGAGGCACTGATGCTGGAGGCCGCTGAGCACAATCTTGACCTTGAGCGGTTGGAGAAGAGGGAGCGCTTGGTGGCTCAGGCGGAGGATGACGTTGCCGCGCGCGAAGCCCGGGCCCAGGAAGAAGTCGATCGCCGTGTGGCGGAGGCTTGCTCGGCCTTCGAGCGCGAATACGAGACGAGGTTGGGGCTGATCAAGGCCGAGGCTGAGGGCAGGACCGCAGCCCTCAGGGCCAAACTGGCTGAGGTGACGCGGCGTGCGGACTCCTCTGCAGCCGCCCTCAGCGCAGCACAGGCAGAGCTGTCCTCTTCCCAGGCCGAGCAGCTTCTTCTCCAACAGAGGGTCGATGACGCCGAGGCCGTCGCGCAGCAGAATGAGGATGGGATCCATCGGCAGCGGGTTCTGGAGCGTGAGCATGCCCCCATGCTTCAAACGCTCAGAGAAAGGGCCAGCACAGCTTTGGGCAACATCTGCGAGGCTGCCGCTAAGGAGCCGCACAAGGTCAACTACGCCGACAACCTCCAGTTTTTCACCGATGTGGTGACGCTTCTGGAGAACCGCTCCGAAAGGTCCCGTTTGCTTGTCGAAGAGAGGAGCCAAGCCTTGCTCGGGCGTGCATTCTCCTGCATCTTCAGCTATCTACTGGGCAATGACCCCCACTTCGACTTCGACGCTGCCATCGCTCCCGTGCCCATAGCCGTCCGGGGCGACCTGGCGCGATGGGTGGAGGACAATGTGGACGCCCTCGTCAGGGCCTTTGTGTCTGATGATGACGGCGTGGTCATGGCCGCCAACGAAGGTGGTGTGGTGGACGAGCCTGGCGCTGACGGAGATGCTGGCGGCGGCGGCAATGTCAACGACGCCACTGATGCCTCCGAGGATTCCCAAGAAGACGCGGTGAGTGATATGTCCGACTGACCGCATGTCACTGCTGTTTATCCTGCACAAAGAAGGTTCGGGCTTGGCCCTGAAGAATGTAAGAGAATTTTGGGGGGGGGGGAAGCCCCTCATGTAAAGGTTTGCAATTAGTACCCTGGTAAGCATAATGTTGCGTGTGAACTTAGCCGTTGGCCCGGTGATGGGTCAGCTGACTTGTGTACCTTCAGACCCCGATGAGTCTCGAGCGGGCCTGCGGGGGCCGCCGCACCTCGGGTGTCTTCTGATTAACTTGTAGATTCCATGATGAAAACCTCCGGAAAGGGTGCGGTAACAACGGTCCTGGTTGTAAACGCGCCTGGCCTGGCTCGGCTCGCGAGGGGCTCGCGAGGGGGGCAGCCAATGCTAACTTTGGATGCAAAGCCAAAACCAGAACGCGAGAGATTGTTCGAACGAGACTAAACACCCCTTCCCCCAAACACACGCAAACATCGAGCTCAAATCCAACTTAAATCCAAATACAAGAACTTTGTCAACAAGGAAAGGCAAAAGCAAAAGGCCGCGTCCGGCACCTAGTCTAGTCTTCGACGTCTTCTCACCAGCGCGGAGCTAAGTGCTGCCACTGGGCGTGGGCGTGAGCGCCCGAGGCCCGAGGGCGGCTCTTCGGAGACACCGGGGCATGTACAACCCCACTCATTATTACGTGAGAGCGTCACGGGCGGCGAGCTTCACAGGCACTGGGCTTTCTTCACAGGTACCGGCCTTGCTTCATATCACCAGACGAGGGCCCCGCCTTGCGCCTCACTCTGCCGCCATCGACGGTGACCGAAAACCAAGGACGACGCCAATGGGGCAGAGCGGTCACCAGCGGTTCCCCCGACGACCACAGGTCCCCTACCGGGGGCAGGCCCTGGGGCACCTCCCCGGCAGGGGGCCTACCTCCTGAGAACGCCTTGCTCCGACCGCCGCGGGGACGAACCCGAATCTCGACCCCTCTCCTGCAGCCCCCTGCGCCCTCCTCCTGAGGGGTATGAGGCTGCAGAATTGGGGCAGCCACCTGCTGTGGCGACCTGTATCTCCTGTGACCCATGGTTAGCGTAAGCTTGCTCCTGAGGGATGAGTGGTACCCGATAGTTGCCGCCGCCGGTGCGGTTGTCGAGGCTCTCCTGGGGTTCCTGAAAGAGCTCGGCTCCTGGCGTCTCCTCGCCCTAGCCTGGCCCGAGGTATGAGCCATGATCTTCTTCCAGTGCGCACCCCTGATCCACCATGCCGGGCACATAAGCTTCTAGGGCCACTGCCCCGTGCGCCTCGCCGTAGCGCCCCGCATGCCACGCAGCCTGGCTTGGAGCGCCGTCTTGGGGGTGATGGCGCGGTGGTCCGCCGGAGCCAAAGGCCGCGGCGTGCACCCCTTCGCTGGCCTGAGAAGAGGCCGGCGTGACTTGTCGCCCGGTGTAGGCGGAGGTGTTGACGCTGAACATGCCCTGGAGTCTGCTGGAAGTTGCGTGCGCATGCATGACGCCGCCATACGGTTTGCCTGGGGTCTGGGGTGGCAGCTGGACGCAGAAAGGAGGTGTTCCCGAGGCGGCGACGTCCAGGAGCTCGGCTACTCGCTCCAGCAACACGTCACGGCCGCCCTCCAGTAGCCGGCACCGTAGCAGCTCTTGGGCCACCATGAGCGCGGCCCTGGAGTTCGCTTGCTCCCGTCGGGTGTACGACACCGTGGCCGCGGCATGGTTCGAGGCCCTTGCTACGGCCCGCACCTACCATGGTGTGAGGGCAGGCGGCGTCTGGCCGCGTTGCCCGCGCCCCGCAGTGCCCTGCGGAGCGCGGGCTGCCTGAGGCGCAAGGTTGAGGTCGCCCTGGGTCGGTGACACGGCGTGGGCGGGCCACGCTGCCCAGCAGTCGGCGTTGGCAGCCGAGTCGCTTGACATCTGAACGGCGGGACGACGGAACACGATGCGGAGGAAGAAGGATTCCGGCGCACCCCTACCTGGCGCGCCAAATGTCGGATTTCGGGTTCCGGCAGACCCTTGAGGTTCGAACACTGGGGTGCGCACGGAGATCTCTCCCCTACCGATCTACATCCAATCTCCTCGCGTGATCTCAGCTGGAAACAACGAACACCACAAGGGACACGAGGTTTATACTGGTTCAGGCCATCGTTGTGGTGTAATACCCTACTCCAGTGTGTGGTGTGGTGGATTGCCTCAGGGGCTGATGATGAATAGTACAAGGGAAGAACAGCCTCGCGAGAGGTGTTCTTGAGCTGATGCGATGAACTGCTTGGGTGAGTTCAGTCGCCGCTCTCTCTCTGCTAGGGCTCTATCAGATCTCTAGATGTCTAGGTGTGTCGGTCTTTCTCTGTCCCCTACTCTGTGGTGGCTAGCTCTATTTATAGAGGCCCTGGGCCTCTCCCCAAATAATGAGCGGGAAGGGCGCCAACAATTGGCCATTTTGAAGGGGAACATCTAGTACAACTTATCCTGACCAAAGGTGGTCTTCGGCTGCCAAAAGCACTGGTGATGACGCCGTCTTGGGCTCCACGGTGACCTCCCTCCTGCCGCTCTGCTGGTCTTGGTCTCGTTGCACCGGAATGGTAACCTTTGCCCGATGCCTTGGCCTATGCTTGCCCCCTTTGCACCAAAGGGGAAACAAGGACACTACGCAGGCCGGTGCCCGCCTGGTCTCGATCGTCATGGCTTGCGTCACGGGCTCCTCGCGAGGTACCCCTGCCTTGATCTCTCTGCCTCCTCGCGAGCCTGCCTGATGAGGCTGCCTTTGAGGAAGCTTTCTGTCGTTCGCCCCGTGAGGCTTGGCCCCTCGCGAGGGTCTTGAGCTTGAGCTGATGAAGATGGGCCACGCTGGGCCCCCACTTGAGCCACGCCGCAGGCAGGCAAGTCTGGGGACCCCCGTTCCTAGAACGCCGACAACCGGCGCGACACCTTGATCTCCATTGTAGCATCGTTGTCCTATCGCCAACTTATGCTTCTACGACTATCGCTACCGCTTAGTGATAAAGTAAAGCATTATAGGGCGTTTGCATTGCATACAATAAAGAGACAACCATATGGCTCCTGCCAGTTGCCGGTAACTCGGTTACAAAACATGATCATCTCATACAATAAAATTTAGCATCATGCCTTGACCATATCACATCACAACATGCCCTGCAAAAAAATTTTAGACGTCCTCTACTTTGTTGTTGCAAGTTTTACGTGGCTGCTACGATGCTGAGCAAGAACCGTTCTTACCTACGCATCAAAACCACAACGATAGTTCGTCAAGTTAGTGCTATTTTAACCTTCTCAAGGACCGGGCGTAGCCACACTCGGTTCAACTAAAGTTGGAGAAACTGACACCCGCCAGCCACCTGTGTGCAAAGCACGTCGGTAGAACTAGTCTCGCGTAAGCGTACGCGTAATGTCGGTCCGGGCCGCTTCATCCAACAATACCACCGAACCAAAGTGTGACATGCTGGTAAGCAGTATGACTTATATCGCCCACAACTCACTTGTGTTCTACTCGTGCATATTACATCAACGCATAAAACCTGGCTCGGATACCACTGTTGGGGAACATAGTAATTTCAAAAAATTTCCTAGGCACACGCAGGATCATGGTGATGCATAGCAACGAGAGGGGAGAGTGTTGTCTACGTACCCTCGTAGACCGTTCGTGGAAGCGTTATATCAACGCGGTTGACGTAGTCGTACGTCTTCACGATCCGACCGATCCAAGTACCTAAAGCACGGCACTTCCGAGTTCTGCACATGTTCGGCTCGGTGACGTCCTCGCTTTCTCGATCCACAAGAGGGGTGAAGTAGTACATGAGTTCCGGCAGCACGACGGTGTGGTGACGGTGTTGGTGAAGAACAATCTCCTTAGGGCTATGCCTAAGCACTACGAAAACTATGACGGAGGATAAACTAGAGGGGACGGGGTTGCCGGCACACAGCTTGGTGTTTCTTGATGTGTCTTGGGTGCTAGCCCTACCCCTCTATTTATATGTTGAGCCTTGGGGTCGAAACTTGGAGTAAAAGCCTCCACAAAGTCGGTTTCACCCGAAAGGCAAGATTCCTTCTCGGACTCCAGGGCCAGACGCCAGGGTTCCCGGCGTCTGGATCCAGACACCAGGGACCCTGGCGTCTGGCCCCTGGACTCCGCAAAACTTCCTTTTGCGCTTTCCAAAAACCTTGTTGGCCTTCCCCTTTGGCCCAAATAAAGTGTTCTCGTACCCAAACATTTTGGGAAACATCCGGAACCCCTTCCGGTGAATTCCAGAACCCTTCCGGACTCCAAACACTATTATCCCATATATCCATCTTTATCTCCGGACCATTCCGGAGTTCCTCGTCATGTCCGTGATCTTATCTAGAACTCCGAACACCATTCTGTCACCAACATACATAACTCATAGTACTATATCGTCAACGAACGTTAAGCGTGCGGACCCTATGGGTTCAAGAACTATGTAGACATTGCCGAGACACCTCTCTGGTCAATAACCAATAGCGGGACCTAGATGCCCATATTGGCTCCTACATATTCTACAAAGATCTTTATCGGTCAGACCGCATAACAACATACGTTGTTCCCTTTGTCATCGGTATGTTACTTGCCCGAGATTCGATCGTCGGTATCTCAATACCTAGTTCAATCTTGTTACCGACAAGTCTCTTTACTCGTTCCGTAATACATCATCCCACAACTAACTCATTAGTTGCAATGCTTGCAAGGCTTATAGTGATGTGCATTACCGAGGGGGCCCAGAGATACCTCTCCGACAATCGAAGTGACAAATCCTAATCTCGAAATACGCCAACCTAACAAGTACCTTCAGAGACACCTGTAGAGAACCTTTATAATCACCCAGTTATGTTGTGATGTTTGGTGGCACACAAAGTGTTCCTCCGGTAAACGGGAGTTGCATAATCTCATAGTCATAGGAACATGTATAAGTCACGAAGAAAGCAATAGCAACAAACTAAATGATCAAGTGCTAAGCTAATGGAATGGGTCAAGTCAATCACATCATTCTCCTAATGATGTGATCCCGTTAATCAAATGACAACTCATGTCTATGGTTAGGAAACTTAACCATCTTTGATCAACGAGCTAGTCAAGTAGAGGCATACTAGTGACACTCAGTTTGTCTATGTATTCACACATGTATTATGTTTCTGGTTAATACAATTCTAGCATGAATAATAAACATTTATCATGAAATAAGGAAATAAATAATAACTTTATTATTGCCTATAGGGAATATTTCCTTCAGGAAGCAGTGAATGAAGGAGTCTGGATGAAGGAGTTCATATCCGATCTAGGTGTCATACCTAGTGCATCGGGTCCAATGAAAATATTTTGTGACAATACTGGTGCAATTGCCTTGGCAAATGAATCTAGATTTCACAAGACAACCAAGCACATCAAGAGACACTTCAATTCCATCCGCGATCAAGTCAAGGAGGGAGACATAGAGATTTGCAAGATACATACAGATCTGAATGTTGCAGACCCATTGACTAAGCCTCTCTCACGAGCAGAAGATGATCAACACCAAGACTCCATGGGTGTTAGGATCATTACAATGCAATCTAGATTATTGACTCTAGTGTAAGTGGGAGACTGAAGGAAATATGCCCTAGAGGAAATAATAAAGTTGTTATTTATATTTCCTTATATCATGATAAATGTTTATTATTCATGCTAGAATTGTATTAACCAGAAACTTAGTACATGTGTGAATATATAGACAAACAGAATGTCACCAGTATGCCTCTACTTGACTAGCTCGTTGAATCAATGATGGTTATGTTTCCTAACCATAGACATGAGTTGTCATTTGATTAACGGGATCACATCATTAGAGAATGATGTGATTGACTTGACCCAACTGTTAGCTTAGCATGATGATCGTTTAGTTTGTTGCTATTGCTTTCTCCATAACTTATACATGTTCCTATGACTATGAGATCATGCAACTCCCGAATACCGGAGGAACACTTTGTGTGCTACCAAACGTCACAACATAACTGGGTGATTATAAAGTTTCTCTACAGGTGTCTCCGATGGTGTTTGTTGAGTTGGCATGGATCGAGATTTGAATTTGTCACTCCGATTGTCGGAGAGGTATCTCTGGGCTCTCTCGGTAATGCACATCAATGTAAGCCTTGCAAGAAATGTGACTAATGAGTTAGTTGTGGGATGATGCATTACGGAATGAGTAAAGAGACTTCCCGGTAACAAGATTGAACTAGGTATTGAGATACCAACGATCGAATCTTGGGCAAGTAACATACCAATGACAAAGGGAACAATGTATATCGTTATGCAGTTTGACCAATAAAGATCTTCGTAGAATATGTGGGAGCCAATATGAACATCCAGGTTCCGCTATTGGTTATTGACCGGAGATGTGTCTCGGTCATGTCTACATAGTTCTCGAACCCGTAGGGTCCGCACGCTTAATGTTCGGTGACGATCGGTATTATGAGTTTATGTGTTTTGATGTACCGTGTCGGTGGAAACGACACCTATGGGGTCATTGGGATCCCTTCTACGGTTGGCGAGCACGAGGTTTTGCAAAGAGCGGGTCTGGTAGGAAGCACATGGATTGTTTACCCAGGTTCGGGCCGCGAAGATGCGTAATACCCTAGTCATGCTTTGGTGGATGTATTTGAGAGTGTTCTTGTGTTCTTGAGCTAGCTACGGGATGCAACTTTGCCCAAAAGATCCGAATCCCTCTCCTGGTCGCCCCGGGCCTCCTTTTATAGGAAAAAGGGGTTGCCACAGTGGCACACAGGAGGTGGAAAGGTCTAGTCGATAAGCCTATCCTCTGGGACCGTCGGACAAACGCATTTAATGCGCTGCCGACGTGCCCCCCTTTCTTTATCGGGGACACCAGGGAAGCACGTCCCAGCCGTCGCCGCCTCGCCTGGCCTCGACACGCGTCTGAGCTGATGAGGCATCATGGCGCCACGTTGGCTGGCTGCTGGGCTGGTGCGGTGGTGGAGCCTTCACGAAGGGTTGCATGCCGCCACGCAGGTGCTTGCTGAGTCGGTGTAGAGGCCGCCCGTCGCCACACAGGTGCTTGCCTAGCTGGTTGATCTTGTAGCTGCTTGGGGACGGTGGTGGAGCTTTGGCAGACGCGAGCCTGGTAGTGGCCCTGCTGATGCCCTCGGCAAGGGTCTTGCCGGGGCCCCGGCAAGGGTCTTGCGGTGGCGTTGCAGTCGTCCCCCGACAAGGGTCTTGCCGGGGGTCTTGTGGATTTCCTCGGCTAGGATCCCGCTGAGGGACACCGTCTTCTGGTCCTCATCTGGTCTCACATGTTTTATGATCTTGACGAAGATTTGCATGCCACCACAGAGGCGCCTCCCGAGCTTTGGTTCCAATGTAGTTGGTTGGGTTGGAGCCTGTGGGCTCAAGGGTGGCTTGCTCCGCTGGCATCGGGAAAGTTGCCCCGGAAAGGCTCTTGCCGGGGGCTGCGGAGGCTGCCTTGGCAAGGATCTTGCCGAGGGAGTCCACCTCGCCCTCTTGCTCTCCTGTGTTTCTGGTCTTGGCGTTGCCTTGGTTGTCTCGTGCTTCGGTTTCTCTCCGGCTTCCCTCCTCTGCCTGGTTAAATGTGGCCGCGGGCGTCACTCTGACTGCCCGCGCACAAGTAAAGGGGTCAAAAGGGGGAGCCCCTACTTTTGTGCACCGACAGGAGCCCCTGGGCCTGGGCCACACATAAGTGCGCCGCGTTGTTGGGCTAGGCCCAGGACGGTGCGCGGGTAGGTGGGGAGGATTTTACCGCAGTAACTTCTCGTCAGCTGTGCTTCACTACAAAAAATACACTTCCGTGATGATACGTGTTTGTCATAGTAGGTCACGTTTTCTGTCATGCATATACACCCATGAAAAATTTATGACAGAATCAAGATAGTCATACCTATGCTGTCGTAGAAGTGTTCCATGACATTACCAAAGTTATCATCACGGAAGTGTCCACTTCCATGATGATAAATCGCGTGTCATAGAAGTGCTTTCGTCAAGGGTGACCAACACGTGGCATCCACCGTAACGGAATGCCGTTAAGCTATCGGGTCTGGTTTTGGATCCGATAACCCGTTAACAGCCCCGACCAATGGGGATTTTCCACGTGTAAAATCATCATTGGCTGGAGGAAACACGTGTCAGCTCACCATTGGGAAAGATGTCATCCACTCATTGGACCCAAAGCACCTATGATACGTCGACACATGGCATGGACCAACAGAGGCCCATTCCTGTGAAAAGGCCGGCCCGTTTGACTTGGTCAAAAGGTGGTGGGTCGTCCCACGGCAAGCCTGTTAACGGCATGTTTGCATATAGCCCATTTACAACCCGCTATCCTAGGGTCCGTTTACGGCCTATCCGAATTAGGCCCAGTAGCGTCATCTGGGCCGTCCAATATAATTCCAGCCCATGTATGGCCCATGACGTCTTTCGGCCCATATGAGGCCCTTAGTAACCCTCGGCCCCTTAACGGCCCGTGGTAAAACTGGCCCATAATGAAGAGTGTATCACTTTATACCCATTAACGGCCCATTATTCCGTTGGGCCGTTTCCAGCCCATGTTATCTTTCGGCCTTCTCAGGGCCCATTTATTCTTGGGCTCATATCCAACATTCGGTTACTTACGGCCCGTTACTGTCATTTTCTGCTTGTGGGCCAAATTCAGCCCGTGGTTATAATCGGCCCGTTTGTAGCCAGTTAATACGTTGGGCCGTTTTCATGTCAAAAAAATCTGTTGGGCTGTTTTCATAGAGTTATCAAATACGGCCTATTAACGACCCGTTATTTTCCATGAATAGTACGACCCATGATTGGCGAAATGATGATACATGAAAGTTTGTTATATCGACTAGAGGGGGGGGGGGTGAATAGGCGATTTTTATGAAAGTCTTCAAAACATGGAAGTTATGAAGACAGACGATAGAAATAAACCTATTACCATGCAGCGGAAGGTAGACTACACTAGGCAAACCATAGTCAAGTATTCAATGGAGTGAAAGCACAATGACTAATAGCAGCAATGTAGTAAGGATCAGGTAGGAAGATATTATGAAGCCAAATAGAACACGCAGTCACTCAGTGAAGACAAAAGATAGTGCAATCATACAATGACTTCACAAGGACCAACAGTAAGTAAAGGGAAGGGAAGGATGAAACCAGTGACTCGTTGAAGACAATGATTTGTTGGACCAGTTCCAGTTGCTGTGACAACTGTACGTCTGGTTAGGGCGGCTAGGTATTTAAACCTGAGGACACACAGTCCCGGACACCCAGTCCTGAACACGCAGCTCAGGACACCCAGTCCTCACCGTATTCCCCTTGAGCTAAGGTCACACAGACCTCGCCCAATCACTCTGGTAAGTCTTCAAGGTAGACTCCCAAACCTTCACAGACTTCGTTCACCGGCAATCCACAATGTCTCTTGGATGCTCAGAACGCGACGCCTAACCGGCTGGAGGATTCACAGTCCTCAAGTGTAATAAGTCTTCATATCACACAGACAAGAAGACTTAAGTGATGCCTAACACTCTTTGGCTCTGGGTGGTTAGGGCTTTATCCTCGCAAGGAATTCTCTCTCAAATGCTTCGAGGTGGGTTGCTCTCAAACGACAAAAGCCATACTCTAACTCTGAGCAGCCAACCATTTATGGTTGTAGGGGGTGGGCTATTTATAGCCACTAGGCAACCCGACATGATTTGTTCGAAATGACCCTGAGTCACTAAGGAACTGACACGTGTTCCAACGGTCAGATTTCGAACTCACGCGGCAGCTTTACTTGGGCTACAAGCAAAGCTGACTTGTCCGACTCTGGACAAGTTTCGCTCTCATAGTCTTCACTCGAAGACATAGGTTTTGGTTAAGCATCACTTCAGTCATTCTGACTGGTTCACTTGGACCCCACTTAACAGTACGATGGTTCCTATGACTCAATAAAGAAGAAACAAAACTACAAAAGATCTAAGTCTTCGAGCTCCATAGGCTTCATGCGATCTCTTCTCTTGTCATAGTCTTCAATGAGAATATCTTCATATACCACCTTTTTCATCAATGTCTTCATACATTTTTAGGGGTCATCTCTGGTAGGAAAACCGAATCAATGAGGGACTTCTACCTGTGTTATCTCGCAATTGTCACAAACACATCAGTCCCTCAACTAGGTTTGTCGTGAATACTCCAAAACCAACTAGGGGTGGCACTAGATGCACTTACAATCTCCCCCTTTTTGGTGATTGATGACAAACTAGTTGAAGTTTTCAACGGGGAATATAATATGTGAAATTGTAAAGAATAAGGAATTGTCTTCATAAGTTGCAAGGCCCCCCTGAAGATGTGCATATAAGTAATTTGCTTTTGGAATGCAAATGCACATGGCAGGTTGTGCTTGTGGAGATCCTCTTCAACTTATGATGACAATCCACTATGCATGTGAAGGTATGTGAAGATAATGACATGCATAATGGAAAATGGACGTCTGCAAAATGATCTAAGTGCGGAATTTATCATCGCACATGCGGAATTTATCATCGCATCACAAAGTAGCAAATAAGTAGCAGACAACCATTGAGTTTAAGTGTTACAACTCAAAGAACCAAATGTATCAAAACGAGAGTTGTAAACACGAAGCAAAATATAAAGCACCCGCCCATATGGACCTGCTTGAAGACTATCAAACTCATATGCTTCTCCCCCTTTTGTTAGTAAGGACCAAAAAGGTTTGAAGACATAGAGCATCTACTCGTTCCCATGAAGAGTAGGTGAAGCAGTAGGGTCGTCGGTGGTGTTCGGCGGTGCAGGAGAACTTGGAGCAGTGTCGAAGCGTGCTGAAGGAGGTGGCGGTGAAGTGGCATCGTCTTCATCCTCGATCACTCTGGCATTCACAGTTGCAGCAGAGGAAGAGAACTCAGAGTCTTCGAGAGATGGAGTTCGTCGCAGCACGGCCCTTTGAGGAGGTGTGGAGTCAAACTTGAAGCATTCAGAGAAGCCATCCTCTTGAAGATCATCTTCAGAGAACATCGGCGTTAGCCCTTTCCATGTGCGTCGAGAGGTTTCATGGGCAACAAAAGCATTCTTGGTGGCAAGATTGCGAATGCGGTTGACATCCACCAAGAGGCTTTGCATCTGGCGCTTCAGCCAGTCATGATGCCTATCCTGTTTCTGATGAAGAGCCACAAGAAGCTCTCGGTCATTGAGAACACGAGTGCGCTTCTTGGGTCGTTGGGCAGTTGTGCTATCGGTGGCTTCAGTGAGAGCAGGATGCAGTGCACGTGTAGTGCCAGCCAAAGGATACACATGAGTGACTGCTTCAACTCCTTCAATGTTCTCAGAAATACTTTGATGCTCTGCATTCTGAAGACTTAGAGGTTCCTTGGCAGGCTCAGGATAAATGGCTTCAACAGACATATCCACATCAGGCAAAAAGATCCGATGATTGCGAGCAGATGGCTGATATGAGATAGCAGAGTGAAGTTTGATTAGCCGCATTATCCATGGAGCGTAGAACTTCAAGCCAAAAAGATCAGAGCCTGATGCAGCAAGTTGGCGGATGAAGAAGTCCTGTGCATTGAAGCATTTGCCATGAAGAATATAGAAGACCAAGGTCTTCATTGCACCTTCCAGCTTGGCATGTGGAGAGTGTCCTTTGATGGGCCAGAGAGTTCACCTTATGATGTGATAAATAGTCCTTGGCAGATACTCAAGGTGTTCAACAAAGAACTCTTTGGGATATGCAGCATCTTGGGGCGATGGCTTCATCATACTAAGCATCTGACTCATGTTGGGTTCAGGCTTCTGAAAGATGCTTTCCACAGCTTCACTGTGAATCTGACAGCTAGTTTCGTAGAGATCGCCAGGACTGGGTAGACCAGTGAGCTCAATGATGTTAAAGGCTTTGGCTTCGTCATGAATGTTTCCTGTCATCCACTCCAGGACCCAAGTCTTCGGATCTCTGTTGTACCCGCGGATGTGAAGTGTGGCATAGAATTGGAGCATCAACTCTTCATTCCAATGCTCTTGGTCGGTGACGAACGGCAGCAATCCAACCTCTTTGAAGCAATCCAGAGCTTCTTCCAGGCAGGGCAGACCAGCTATTGCTTCAATGTCAAGACGCTTGTGTGGGAAGATGCGACCTTGATTGTATAGAATGCAGGAGTAATAGCTTCGCTGCGGATAGCTCTAGAACCGATCAGATGATATTCTTTCCCTTGAGTAGGGGTTCCTGGAGCTATTGAAGAAAGTGTTGTCTGCTCTGAAGCCATTGACATTGAAGGATCCAGGTGCTGATGCAGGACCTGGAAACCTGGGCAATCTTGGGATTGGCTTTTGTACCTGAGGCCTGTGCTCAACATGATAGTCGAACTGAGGACCAGCTACAGGCGCAGGAACAGAAGCAGTGGGATCAGTGGCTTCGCTGACTTCTGGTGCTTGGGTTGGTGAAGACTCCACATTAGCTTCAGCCATGACAGCGTCAATGGCTTCATTGGTGTTGGTGGTGGCAGCCTCAAGATTCTCAACCTCCACTTGACGAGCTGGAGGGTCGGTAATAGTCACGTTCTCCTCGAGAACAACTTCTTGGTGGGACGGGGGAGTAGCAGTTTTTGGGGTTTCTTCTTCATTGGCTGATGCAGTCGGAATGTCTTCAGCAGCTGTAGCTTCAGACTCAGAGACTGGGGGCCTTGGTCCTTTGCGAAGCCTGCGTAACGCTGGCGACGCCTGTGGAGTTGGAGTTGGCTGGGCATCAAAGTCTTCTTCCTCTTGTGCTTGTGGGCGATCAGCCCATGATGCATCTTGAGCAATTGGCGTCAGAGGACGACCAATGCTGATGAGTTCGCTATGCGTTAGCACAGGCGATGATACCTGTTGGTGCTCGAGCTGAGGAAGAACTGCATCATCTTCAACATGGTCATGGTGACCAATGTCTTCAGCAGCGATGGGATCAGCTGCTGGAAAGTCTTCAGCTTCATGAGCCTCTGTGAAAGCAGGCTCATGGACAGTCAGTTGACGTTCTTGTGGTTCAGCGTCAGGGCGAACCATGGAGATGGGTTCAACAATCAAGGGCTCTGTGGGAGCAGCCCGTTCCTTCTTGGTATTCCGCTTCTTCTTGGAGGGGGCAGTAGCAGAGGCTTCAGGATGTTTCCTCTTCCTTGCTTTAGCCTCAGCAGTCCTCGTCTTCTTCAGCTCTGAAGCGGTTGACCGGGCCTTTGGCTTCGAGCCAGTCATGCTAGTTGGGAAGACAATGGGATCTGCTTCCTGCCTTGGTGCGTTGGGTTCGGCCACAGTGGGCTTCTTCTTCTGCTTAGCAGCCATCCTGGGATCAATGCCCGGACGCCCAAGGGCCTTGCGCTTCTCAGCCTCGTTGTAGCCTTGCACACACTTGTCAGCCAGGCTCTTCATGCGCTCCCTAGAACCCTGAGCTTCTGCGTGTTTCTTGAGAAAGGCTTCTTTAAGCTCATGCAGCATAATCTTGAAGTTTTTCACCTCTTGCACGCTGAGCTTGGCCATATGCTTCTTGAACTAAGCCTTTTCATAGTCAATCTTTTGCTTCAGTTCGACGATGCGCTGAGCGAGAGCTAGCTCTGAAGCAATGGCACCATGGAAGGCGACACTAAGGCCAATGGGTAGTTGCAGATCTTCGAAGCTGATGTTGGGTGTGTCAAACCACTCATCAATGAAGTTGTGGATGATTGTCACGTCAAAGAGAGGCAGATCATTGAAGATTTCTGCTTCTTCTTTGCTCTTGATCAGCTGCTCAAGAGCGTCATCTGCAAGATCTTCATCACTGGACAGATCAATGGCGTCGTTGCGCAGTATGGCAGCAGCTGTCAGCTCTTGGACGGTGTGTGGCAGAGGCATCTTGACATTCTGGGGCTTGGAGATGCGTGACAAATCCTCAGACTGCACACTATCTTCAGGAGGTGCAGTGGCCAATGGCTTCGCCCGTGAGATTTTTGGTGTAGAGGCAGGCTTGGAAGCTTTTGGCTGCTTCAGTTTCTTTGGCTTCAGCGCTGTAGGCGCTTCATCTGAGTCAGCGTCATCTGTAGGCTCATTTACGGCAGTCCCTTGAACCACGATATGGGTGATGAGACCTTCAAGGTTGTAGAAGGGCCCAAGAAGATTGGGTTCAGCTTCGCGAGTTCCATCGGCACGAGGAGCAGAGGGACCAGGGTTGAAGTCTAATCCCAAAGACTTCTTGTTCTGCTTCGCTAAATTCTTGGCAAACTGGAAGTTGTGCTTGAACAGATTGTCATCACGGCACCATAGTAGTGACGATGGGTGTGCATCTGCAGGCTGTGGCCCATGGACCATGCAGGGATAGAAGCCTTGTTCAATGGCTTCTTCTCTGGACCTGGGTTGAAGATTCTTATATAGGATGTCTCTCCACGGTCACTTGATGGCATTTTTCTCAGCATATTCTTGGGTCACAAACCGGTATTTGAACCATTGTTCTGCCCAATATCTTCGAATCCACTGGATTCGGGTCTTGCGCTGATTATAATCCTCTTCAGGATCTGTCTTATAAAGTTCTGAGAGGTCATCAGGCAGATCTCTTGATGTTCCGCCACGATGCTGTCTGCCTCCCTTCCTTGCAGATTTCTCTAAAGCCATGAATTTTAAACTGAAAGGCTTCAATACGTTCAAAGGCTTCAAGGGATTTCGTTTGCTGGACAAATAGGAACTGGCTTCGGGAGAATTTATATGATGCTGTAAGAATTCTGCAAATGAATGCAGGCTATGAGAACCAAGGGATTCTCCCACGGACATGTACCTGTGACAGCATTAAGGTGCGAGGGAAGGGGAAGAGGTCATATGCATTCTCAGAAGATTTTGAAGATAAATCAGTTTAGAAGACATTGACCTCATCGTGCGAAGACATTCACTCATAGATAAGGAGTTGGTTCCAGATTTGTACGAATCCAGAGATCAGTACAAGTGAGGAATCTAACTACTTTGTGAAGCATAAGTGAATATACTAGGCATGTTATGAGATGCAGTATGAAAGAGATCCAACTTGTGTGAATAGAAACTGCTTGTGGTAGAAACTGACAAAGCTATATGATCAAAGGGGCCATAAAAAGGAAGTTTTATTTACCACACGAAGAACTGCTAGACGGAGTGGAAGAGGAGGCCGAGCAGTTCGATCGTCCGTGCCCTAACTTGGCGACGGAGGACACCTACGGCGATGGCGGAGAAGACGATGTCCGCGGTCGGCGTGATGACGACGTCGGAGAGGTTGCGGTAGCGAAGCGCTTCGTCGCCGGCGTCGTCGAGGGCTAGCGGTGGCGCTAGGGTTCGTGCGAGAGTGGAAGAAGAGATAATGACTGCGGTGAGGCGTGTATTTATAGGTACAGGGGCGGCACTGCGTTATTACACAGGTGCCCCTGGCGATTCACATCTGAGGGACACGTGGCCGTCATGCAGCATATCGAGGGTTGTTCCACGTCCCACGCATGCCTGGATTGTCGGGTGGTCGTTCCCACTTCTCCGGGTTTCAGGTGAAGGAATGAGCATTGAAAACGGACTTAATGTTTGTCTCCGTATCTTCTATTGACAAGGACACAGAGAAGACATTGAATAGTTTTAATAGAATGCATATGACTTGGAGAGATAGAGTTTGAGATAGAAAGCATAGAGAGGTTAGGGTCCGATCACATTCACTTAGTTCAAAAGATTCAACAAGAAGACATAGCTATAAGTGAATGCTGTAGAGGACAGAACACTAGTATATATATATATTCAACATAGTGAAGATAATCATGAAGACATGTTGAAATTGAAGCCAAACCAAATGTGAAGACATAGCAAATGTAACGCCACGAGTGAAACACTTCGAGCAGAACCTTTGGTGGTGGCGTTACCCACTGTATAGGAAGTATTAGACCCAGACACGGCGCACAATTATCGTGGCGCTCCGAAGTCAAATTCCACATTAATGTATTCACACTTAGAATGTATGTCTTCATTGATTGATGATATACTTTACTTCGTGTGATGCACATCTAAGTCATCAATATGCATAAGTGTTAGGATGTGTGCCTGATCACAGGACATTTGAGGATTCCAAGATATTTAGCTCACACCGTAACTTGCAAAATCTCTTCTCATCCAAGGGCTTGGTGAAGATATCTGCCAATTGTTCTTCAGTGTTGACGTGTATGATATCAATGTCTTCCTTCACAACATGATCTCTGAGAAAGTGATGACGAATTTCAATGTGCTTTGTCTTCGAGTGCTGAACTGGGTTGTTGGCAATCTTGATGGCGCTTTTGTTGTCGCAGTAGAGTGGCACTTGCTTCAGATGAATGCCATAGTCCTTGAGTGTTTGCTTCATCCACAGAAGCTGAGCGCAGCAAGATCCAGCAGAAATGTATCCAGATTCAGCAGTGGAGAGAGAGATACACAGTTCTGCTTCTTTGAAGACCAACATACAAGTGATCGTCCCAGAAAATGACATGTGCCTAATGTAGACTTGCGATCCACCTTGTCACCAGCATAATCAGCATCCGAGAATCCAACCAGATCAAACTCTGAGCCCTTTGGATACCATAATCCTAGAGTTGGGGTGTGAGCCAAATATCGAAGAATTGGCTTCATAGCTAAGTGATGCGACTCCTTTGGTGCCGCTTTGAATCGAGCACACATGCAAACACTAAGCATAATATCTGGCCTAGATGCACATAGATAAAGTAAAGAACTAATCAAGGAGAGGTATACCTTTTGATCGAACTCTTTACCATTGTCGTTGGGACCCAGATGATGTTTGGCTGGCATTGGCGTTGTGAAGCCTTTGCAGTCTTGCATACCGAACTTCTTCAGGCAATCTTTGAGATACTTCTCTTGAGATATGAAGATGCCATTGCGTTTCTGTCGTATTTGAAGACCGAGGAAGAACTTCAGCTCTCCCATCATGGACATCTGATATTGCTCTTGCATCATATATCCAAACTCTTCAATGTACTTCTGATTGGTGCAGCCGAAGATGATGTCATCCACATATATTTGGCACACAAACAGTTCACCATCATATGTCTTCATGAAGAGAGTGGGGTCGAGGGAACTAGGTATGAAGCCTTTGCTCTTCAGGAAGTATTTGAGTGTGTCATACCAAGCCCGAGGGGCTTGTTTGAGGCCATACAGTGCCTTGTTGAGCTTGTATACCATGTCAGGATGTTTTGGATCTTCAAAGCCAGGCAGTTGTGCAACATACACTTCTTCAATCTTGCCATTGAGAAAGGCGCTCTTCACATCCATTTGATATAGAAGTATGTTATGATGATTTGCATAGGCCAGCAGTATGCATATGGCTTCAAGTCTAGCCACATGAGCAAATGTTTCATCGAAGTCAATGCCTTCCACTTGAGTATATCCTTGAGCAACGAGACGAGCTTTGTTTCTGACAACTTGACCATGCTCATCTTGCTTGTTGAGGTATATCCATTTGGTGCCTATTATGTTGTGCTTCTGAGGATCAGGACGCTTAACCAATTCCCATACATTACTCAACTCAAACTGTTGAAGCTCTTCTTGCATAGCTTGAATCCATTCAGGCTCCATGAAGGCTTCTTCAACTTTCTTGGGTTCTGTTATTGAGACGAATGTGAAGTGCCCATAGAAATTTGCTAGCTGAGTTGCCCTTGAACGAGTGAGGGGACCAGGTGCATTGATGCTATCAATTATTCTCTCAATCTGCACTTCGTTGGCAACACGAGGATGTACAGGGCGAAGATTTTGCTCTTGCTGATCATTGTCATTGTTAGTGGGATTGTCTTCAGGCTGAGCATTGTCTTCAGGTTGATCAGGTGCGGAGATGATAAGTTCCTCTTCAGGTTGAGCTTCAGAGGGTATGATTTCTCCAGTTCCCATTAGCTTGATTGATTCGCTGGATGGAACTTCATCTAGCACATTTGGCAGGTGCTCTCTTTGTGAACCGTTAGTCTCATCAAACCACACATCCACTGTTTCAACCACTTTATAATGAAAGAGATTGAAGACTCTGTAGTAGTGCGAATCCTTTCCATATCCAAGCATAAAACCCTCATGTGCTTTTGGTGCAAATTTTGAAGTGTGATGTGGATCTTTGATCCAGCACCTGGCGCCAAATACTCTGAAGTAACTGACATTTGGCTTCTTGCCAGTAAGGAGCTCATAAGATGTCTTGTTCAGAAGCTTGTGAAGATAAACACGATTGATTGTATGGCATGCAGTATCAATGGCTTCAGGCCAGAATTTTCTTGGAGTCTTGTATTCATCTAGCATCGTTCGGGCCATCTCAATGAGTGTTCTGTTCTTGCGTTCGACGACGCCATTCTGCTGTGGCGTGTACGGAGCTGAGAATTCATGTGTGATGCCCAAAGTATCAAGATATGTATCAAGGCCAGTGTTCTTGAATTCAGTGCCATTGTCACTTCTGATGTGCTTTATCTTGGCGCCATAGTTGTTGATTGCTTGATTGGCGAAGCGTCTGAAGACATCCTGCACTTCAGTCTTGTAGAGGATTATGTGCACCCAAGTATATCTAGAATAATCATCAACAATGACAAAGCCATAGAGACAAGCAGTAGTAGTAAGAGTTGAGTAATGAGTGGGACTGAAAAGATCCATGTGGAGTAGTTCGAAGGGTCGAGTGGTTGTCATGATTGTCTTCGAGGGATGTTTGGCCCTCGTCATCTTTCCTGCTTCACAGGCACCGCATAGGTGATCTTTCTTGAACTTGACGCCCTCGATGCCTATGACATGCTTCTTCTTTGCAAGGGTGTGGAGGTTCCTCATGCCAGCATGCCCTAGCCTCCGATGCCAGAGCCAGCATTCTGAAGCTTTTGCTAGAAGACATACGGCAACCTGTGGTCCTGCTGAGAAATCTACCACGTACAAATCATCTTTCCGATACCCTTCAAACACTAGAGACTTGTCAGATTCCATTAGAACAAGGCAGCGATATTTTCCAAACATTACGATCATGTTCAAATTGCAAAGCATTGAGACAGACATTAAGTTGAAGCCAAGGGATTCAACAAGCATGACTTTATCCATGTGTTGATCCTTTGAGATTGCAACTCTACCTAGACCCAATACCTTAATTTTACCAGTGTCAGCAAATGTGATGTGACTCTTGTCGGATGGACGTAAGGTTGAGTCCATAAGAAGGCTTCTTTTGCCAGTCATGTGATTGGTACATCCACTATCAATAATCCATTCTAAAGACGCTGGTGTCGTACCCTACAGTGCAGTTAGGGGGATAGGCTTCACGAAGAGAATTGTGAAGCAAAAACATTTGACAAACCAGTGGGTTATGAAAGCTTAGATCCAAATTAGGACTAATAGGGAGAGTAGCAAGCGATTCAGGAATGAAGTACATAGTAAGACCACTCGGGCATTTGATCTTGCGCCCTACAAGATGTTTAAGGTCCCCAGCAATAGCGTCAGCCGATTTTGGTTTTCTGCTGGAGACCTTTCCCTGCAAAAGAGAGTTAAGCTTTCTTAGCCACCCACATCTTCAAGGGTGGCTTAGAAGCAATAAGTCTAAGTGCAGCATCTGAGAACTTTGGCTTTGGAGCCCTAGCAAACAGTCTTGCAGGTGGACAATAGTACTCATAAGAATAAGCAGAATAGTTCTTGGTCTTATGAACATGGCGGTTTGATGAACCGCGCTCATATTCATAGGCCTGAGTATGGTTTCCCTGCAAAACATTTGCATTAGTGCGACTCGGGTGAGTCCTCTGTCTGTGTTAAGCCTTTGGACCGTATGAAGCCTGTGGTCTGGGGTTTGTCTTCTTCACCTGTGGTGTCATGATGACATTCACAGGAAGATTCTCCAGACACTTTTTCGGTACCCAGATCTTCTTCATAGGCGGTCCATTCCCGTAGTTAGTACCAATGTACCTGGCAAACACTTCACAATTTTGATTCTTAAACATTTTATAGTTTGCATCAAAGGATTCATCAATGACAATAGGGTTAGCACAAGTGAAGCCAGATAGAGTGGATGGATCTGCTGAAGATTCCTTTGCAGCAACCCATGTGGTTTTGGGGTACTGCTCAGGTTTCCAGTAAGAGCCATCAACATTCATTTTCCTTACGAACCCAACACCCTCTTTCCTCGGGTTTCGGTTCAGGATCTGCCTTTTGAGGACATCACATAGTGTTTGATGCCCTTTAAGACTTTTGTACATCCCTGTTTCAATCAATGTCTTCAACCTAGCATTCTCATCAGCAATAGCAGTGGTATCCTTAGCAGAGGGGTTAGTTCCCACATCAACAGTTGAAGATATTGCAACAGTAGCAGCAGTAGAACATTTAGCAACAGAAGTAGCATTATCACGCTCAATGCATTTAAGGCATGGTGGTTCAAATCCTTCCTGAGCAGAACTGATCTGTTCAGCGCGAAGTGACTCATTTTCCTTTTGAAGATCTTCATGAGCCGCTCTCAATTTCTCAAGACCTTGCTTCCTTTGAAGATAATCATAGGAAAGCTTTTCATGAGTTGTTGAAAGCGTTTCATGACGACTTTCAAGTTCCACATACTTAATGTGAAGATTTTTTATGTCTTCAATTAAGGACTCAGATCGAGTCATTTCAGCGCCTAACAGATCATTGCTTTTGTCTAACAGTTTTTGAATATGTTCCATAGCTTTCTGTTGTTCAGTTGCAATTTTAGCAAGTGTTTTGTAGCTGGGTCTTGAACCACAATCAGAGTCATCTTCACTAGATGTTTGATAGTGAGTAGTGCGTGTGTTTACCTTGGCACCGCGTGCCATGAAGCAGTAGGTAGGAGCGGAGTAGTCCTTGTCATTTGCATCGGTGTCGGTGATGAAGTCATTGTCTTCAGTGTTGAAGATGGACTTGGCAACGTATGCTGTAGCCAGACTTGCAACGCCAGAATCAGACTCCTCCTCAGACTCCACCTCCGCCTCCTCAGAAGCGGACTCCTCCTCTGAATCCATTTCCTTGCCAACAAATGCACGTGCCTTGCCAGATGAGCTCTTCTTGTGTGATGAGGACTTTGAGAAAGACTTGGAAGAAGACTTTGAGTATTTCTTCTTCTTCTTGTCGTCAGAGTCATATTCCTTGCTCTTCTTCTTCTTTTTGTTCTCATTGTCCCACTGCGGACACTCAGAGATGAGGTGGCCAGGTTTCTTGCACTTGTGACATGTTTTCTTCTTGTAGTCATGAGCAGAAGCTTCATCATTCCTTGAGCTTGATCGTGAAGACTTTCTGAAACCTTTCTTCTTGGTGAATTTTTGGAACTTCTTCACAAGCATAGCAAGTTCCCTTCCAATGTCTTTAGGATCATCAGAACTGCTGTCAGATTCTTCTTCAGATGAGGAGACAGCTTTTGCCTTCAAGGCACGAGTTCGCCCATAGTTTGGACCATAGATATCTCTTTTCTCAGAAAGCTGAAACTCATGTGTGTTGAGCCTCTCAAGTATGTCAGACGGATCGAGTGTCTTGAAATCAGTACGTTCTTGAATCATCAGGGCTAGGGTGTCAAACGAACTGTCAAGTGATCTCAGTAGTGTCTTGACGACTTCATGCTTGGTGATCTCAGTAGCGCCAAGGGCTTGAAGCTCATTTGTGATGTCAGTGAGTCGATTAAACGTGAGCTGGACATTCTCATTGTCATTTCTCTTGGAGCGGTTGAGGAGGTTGCGAAGGACACTGATTCTCTGATCTCTCTGGGTTGAGAAGCCTTCGTTGACCTTGGAGATCCAGTCCCAGACTAGCTTAGATGTTTCCAAAGCACTCACGCGGCCATACTGTCCTTTGGTCAGATGACCACAGATGATATTCTTGGCAGTAGAGTCCAGTTGAATGAACTTCTTGACATCAGCAGCAGTGACACCTTCTCCAGCCTTGGGAACGCCGTTCTTGACGACATACCATAGGTCGACGTAAATGGCTTCAAGATGCATGCGCATCTTATTCTTCCAGTAGGGATATTCAGTTCCATCGAAGATGGGGCATGCAGCGGAGACTTTAATTATCCCTGCAGTCGACATAGCTAAAACTCCAGGTGGTTAAACCGAATCACACAAAACAAGGGAGTACCTTGCTCTAATACCAATTGGAAGTGCATTATATCAACTAGAGGGGGGTGAATAGGCGATTTTTATGAAAGTCTTCAAAACATGGAAGTTATGAAGACAAATGATAGAAATAAACCTATTACCATGCAGCGGAAGGTAGACTACACTAGGCAAACCATAGTCAAGTATTCAATGGAGTGAAAGCACAGTGACTAATAGCAGCAATGTAGTAAGGATCAGGTAGGAAGATATTATGAAGCCAAATAGAACACGCAGTCACTCAGTGAAGACAAAAGATAGTGCAATCATACAATGACTTCACAAGGACCAACAGTAAGTAAAGGGAAGGGAAGGATGAAACCAGTGACTCGTTGAAGACAATGATTTGTTGGACCAGTTCCAGTTGCTGTGACAACTGTATGTCTGGTTAGGGTAGCTAGGTATTTAAACCTGAGGACACACAGTCCCGGACACCCAGTCCTGAACACGCACCTCAGGACACCCAGTCCTCACCGTATTCCCCTTGAGCTAAGGTCACACAGACCTCGCCCAATCACTCTGGTAAGTCTTCAAGGTAGACTCCCAAACCTTCACAGACTTCGTTCACCGGCAATCCACAATGTCTCTTGGATGCTCAGAACGCGACGCCTAACCGGCTGGAGGATTCACAGTCCTCAAGTGTAATAAGTCTTCATATCACACAGACAAGAAGACTTAAGTGATGCCTAACACTCTTTGGCTCTGGGTGGTTAGGGCTTTATCCTCGCAAGGAATTCTCTCTCAAATGCTTCGAGGTGGGTTGCTCTCAAACGACAAAAGCCGTACTCTAACTCTGAGCAGCCAACCATTTATGGTTGTAGGGGGTGGGCTATTTATAGCCACTAGGCAACCCGACCTGATTTGTCCGAAATGACCCTGGGTCACTAAGGAACTGACACATGTTCCAACGGTCAGATTTCAAACTCACGCGGCAACTTTGCTTGGGCTACAAGCAAAGCTGACTTGTCCGACTCTGGACAAGTTTCGCTCTCATAGTCTTCACTCGAAGACATAGGTTTTGATTAAGCATCACTTCAGTCATTCTGACTGGTTCACTTGGACCCCACTTAATAGTACGGTGGTTCCTATGACTCAATAAAGAAGAAACAGAACTACAAAAGATCTAAGTCTTCGAGCTCCATAGGCTTCATGCGATGTCTTCTCTTGTCATAGTCTTCAATGAGAATATCTTCATATACCACCTTTGTCATCAATGTCTTCATACATTTTTAGGGGTCATCTCTGGTAGGAAAACCGAATCAATGAGGGACTTCTACCTGTGTTATCCTGCAATTCTCACAAACACATCAGTCCCTCAACTAGGTTGGTCATCAATACTCCAAAACCAACTAGGGGTGGCACTAGATGCACTTACAATACGCCCCGTAGAAGGCCCATGGATCGTACGGCCCGTAAAAGGCCCATGGATCGTACGGCCCGTAGAAGGCCCATGGATCCTATGGCCCGTATAGAAGGCCAATGGATCCTATGGCCCGTAGAAGGCCCACGGATCATATGGCCCGCAGGAGGCCCATGGTTACAACAATCCGTGTGTTGCCATGATTATTTTGGCCTAGTTTCCAAAAATAGGTTATTGTGGCCACTCGAAAAACACAGAAAAAGAACTGCAGTGACTACAAGCAAACAACTAAACAAGACAATAAGGAAATAAATAAGCAAGCAATTAACGCTAGCCTGTTACCACTATTACACATATTACATCCACTGGGCATCAAAGTTCGCCACCAGTGCAAATATAGGGAACAAAGCAGCATATTACATACACTGGCCGTCAAAATTGGCCACCAGTGAAAATAAACCCGGCAGCAAAACAAGAGCATAACTGAAACAACTTCAGAAGAGCTCAAGAAATGTGGTATCCACCATGCTGGCAATAAGCTTAGCAAGCTTATTAGCTTTGTCCTGTTTGGCACTAAAATCCTCCAACGCTTGCTGTTGCACCAGAAAGTATGCATCTGAATGCTCCAGGGACTTCCGCAGTCCTCCCGCTTCTTGTCGTAGCACAGCTGTTTGATGCCATTCAACTTGTAGTTGAGACTCAAGAAACCAAACTGATTCAGGCAGTGAGTTTGAATAGCTTGTGCAAGCGATAGTGGCCAATAACTTGAACACTAAACCAAGACATGACTTTGGGGTTGTCTCACTATCTTCGAGATAGTCTTCCTTAGCTGTTTTATCAACTTTGTTGAAGACCAACAAGGATGTGTCACTATCCTGAACCTCATCTGCATTACTTCCTTTACCATTTCTTAATAAGGCACTCTTCCCCAATATTCTGTCAGCATTCTAAAAGAAGAAACAAGCAGACACATAATAGGTTTAGCATGTACTAGTATATGAAACTCATTTCGGTGAACCAGTTCATTAGTAAGGTGGACAGGATGAAACTACCAAGTCTTCTATTGCCAAGTACTAGTACATAATAAAAGCATCAAACAAACATATATCTATGTCCTATGGTCACTGCATTGTCTTGCCAAATCAAAATAGAGACAAGGTTCAAATCATATCAGTTCAAGACAAAGCAGCAGTGAAAGAATACAAAGCGTGGGAAACTACACGACACAACAAGATTTCAGATGGGTACCACGGGTCTACATGTACAATAACACTATTGGCTCTGTTGTGATGCTAGTAATGTGCATGATATGAGAAGTCAACTGTATATACAATTGAAATTGAAATCAACAAAGCTATTGATAAGAGCAAGCCTGTTGAAGAAACATGCGTGAACATACTTGTTGTGCCATTGGAGTTTCGATTGGATCCTTCAATTTAAAAATAAGTTTGTATCAGTAAATACAGTGATACAAGAGCAAAGCAGTATGCACGATAGCAATCATAGTTAAAAAGGCGCGCCTAAGAGAGCGCTGAAGCGCTTAAGCGCGCCTAGGCTTTAGGCGTTGGCGAAATGCATTGCGCATAACTATGCTTAATTTGTGCATAACTGCGCATAAGCATGCGCTTTGGTCAGTAAAGCGCAAGGTGGTGGCAAAACGCACAATTAACACCTAGTGCTTTTTTGAACTATGATAGCAATGGAATCTTAAATTAGAACAGTTGTTCTTTAGGTTTAGGCACTTGTTCTACATGAACAGAGTACAATAAGACGCAAGAATATAGTACTTAAAAATAGAAAATGAGCTCATAGACCTTACCACATTCTTGGCGTTCCCAGTCATCGTCCAGTAAATGTATCTCAGGAGAACGTAAGGGAATTTGATGAGTTTCTTTGCCGATGAAGTACGTTTTCTTCAGGTAATTCCGATACTGCCACCAAGCATTCTTGAAGATAGCAGAGGTATTAGCATAGGTTACCTCATCCTGAATTTCCAAATCGGTCCTTCTCTATAGAGAAAAATGGGAAAATTTGCTGTATTATAACCATCATGGAGGTAGGATGTATGGGACAAAGCAAAGTAATTGCCATGAATAACATTACTTACACATAACTCTTGGACAAACACCCGCAACTGGCATTTTCCTTCATCTTCAGTATAATATTTCCAAGATGGGAAGATACGCACATACGATTTAACAACATCAAATGCGATAGATGCTAAACAATGACTAGCTGGTTGTGCTTCCTCCACAGGAATAGGCGTACTAACTAGTGGAGTTGGGGTTCGCCGTGGTAGTACTGGCCCTTTGGGCACTGGAGCTGCCTTACTAACTGCTCTTGTTTTGGAGCACTGTGGTGGAGATGGTGCTGTGTCAACAGGAACTGGGTTACTATCTGCTGGGGTTGGGGTTAGATTGGGTGAACCTGGTTCTCTGTCCATCGCAGTAGGGGTACAATCTGCGGGAGTTTGGGTTATGTGTGGTAGGGCTGGTTCTCGTGCATGTACAACCGGGGTGCTATCTCCACCAAGAGGTAGCACTGTTTTAGCTGGTTCTCTGTCCATCATAGTAGGGTTACAATCTGCGAGAGTTTGGGTTATGTGTGGTAGGGCTGGTTCTCGTGCATGTACAACCGGGGTGCTATCTCCACCAAGAGGTAGCACTGCTTTATTTGAAGACCGTGTTTTTAGTCCGCTAGATTGTGGCATCACCCGCTCCAATTCAAATGGCTGATAAACAGGAAACATAGTTGAATGTACAGACATTGTATGAGAGACATATGCAATAGATAGTGTGGAAAAAAGAGGGCATGAAATAGTTGACATGTATATTGTTTAACTAAAACAGATAGCATGACATAATTTCACATATATGATGTCTATCTAAACTGGATAGCATATCATAACATAATTCAAAGATATGATGAATAACTAAACAGGATCACATGACATAATTCACCTACATGTTATCTAAGTAATCATGATGGCATCATTTAATTCACATATGTGATTTATATGCTAAACAGAGGGCATTAGATATGATGTCTGAACTAAGAACATGGTGTTGAATATTGTGTATATGATGTCTAAACTATGCAATGCAAGACACCATATGCATGATATGAGCAGTATAACCGTGCCAAGTTAGAGCATACACCTCGGTGGGGGAATAGGACTGGTCATCTGTCTCTGAATCCATCTCTGAGGAGCTATCGGGACCCAACAAGAGATCTGCTTCGATAGGTAGCACTGTCTGCTTTGAAGGCCTTGTTTTCACTCCAGATTTTTCAATCTCCCACCCAAATGGCTAATTCACAGGAAGAGTAGTTTAATGTACAAACATTGTCGACAAATGGAAATGTAATGAAGAAAAGGATGGGCAAGATATCATTCAAATATATGATGCCTGGTTAAACAGGATGGCATTGCACATTTCACGTATATTATGGCTGGCTAAAAGACATGAGACTGCATAATTCCCATATATGATATAGAAACTAAACAAGTGGCATTACAGAACATGTCTAAACTAAGCAGATGACATATATGATGTCAAAAGTAGGCACTGCAAGGCAACATATGCATGATATGACTAACATCATCATGCCAAGGTAGAGCAAACACATTGGGGGTAAATAGGAGTGGTCAGCGGCGTGTGAATCCGCCTCAGAACAGATATCTTCCTCTGGATTATAATCTGGCACTACTAGGGAAAAGCCTAGCAGCAGCGCGGGTTTTCGGCCTTTTAGTAGCGCGGGGGCCGGCACTACTAACAAGGCGCTATAGCTAACGTATAGCAGTAGCGCTGGTCCACCCGCGCTACTGCTACACAAGTGTTGCAGCAGCGCGCTTAAAGGAACCTCACTGCTGCTAATAGCTATAGTGCGCTTCCCCTGTGCACGCTACTGCCACAACCGCGCTGCTGCTAACTTTTCTCCACTCGCTACTGCTAATTTTAGTAGTTTTTTGTTTTTTTCGGCATATTTGTTTTGTATTTGAACATGCTTTATAGAAGAATCTTTAGCACATACAAATGTCATCATGATACACATACAAATGCCTGCGAGACCACAAATGTAATCATAGCATATACATACAAATAGTCTTGTCATAATCATCATCCAACACAAAGTGGTATCTTGTCATCATCTCGAAAATAGCGATACATGCAAGTCTCGAATACTTGCAACTACAACGTCATCCATCTAAAAAAAGGTATACACGAGAAGAGCTATCACTATGAGTGAGAGCAGAACTATGCAGTACATGAGGTGGTGGTTACGAGTCCTCTCTTGCGCTAGCGTGAACCTCAAGTAACTAGCTTCTCCTTCTTGTCTGCTTTTGAAGCCTTTATGGCTGGCGTCCGAGAACCCATTCACTTGCGCCTGACACTCATGCCACTCGTTGTACACCCCCGGAACCTTCCCTTTGTACATGACATAGCAGTTCCATCTCGCCATCAAGAAACTAGGTACCTGTTAGAGATGCATGTTCATGAAGAGGATGTACAATCATATATATGCAACAAAGTATACTAGAGAACACCGAAAAAGAAAGGGTTAGCAACTAGATGCAACATACAGTACGCAAATTAATTAACTAGAGGTATGCAGGTCATCGTACGCAAACTAACAAAGTAGCTTTACGCAAGTTCGGCAGGGATCATGGACATCACAAAGTTGCATCGCTACAAATAGTATACAAGTTCAACCGACACATATCATCATCATCGGCATCATAAATCACTAGAAGTTCCATCCTTCCATATCATCGAGGATGGACCCTAGCTTCTTAAACAACGTGAGGTCTAGACGTTGCATGCCTATGCGAGTTCGGACGTCAGCTCGCGATATAGGGCCGTGGTAGAACATCCCCTTCTCATCGACGACTTCTTTCATGATGATCGTCGCAATGTCGCTTTGATGCGAAAGAAGTCATCTCTAAGTTTATAATCCGCTTCTCCATGAGATTCTAGCCACTTGTGGATATGATCATCATTTCTGCTTCTCATGCGAAGCTTTTGGTGATCCGTGTTGAACTGAATCATGAGATGGAGGATGTAGAATCCATCCTTCTTGCTTGGTTTTGGGACTTGGATGCAGGAGAAGTTAGTTTTATGCGCGAAACCCATCTTCTTGTTCCTTTGTTTCCTGATCTGCATGTGGCCACCTCTAAAGCTGAAGCCTTGGAGAGCATCATCTAGAATATTCATTATGTGGGTGTAGTCTTTTTTCTCGTAGTCTCTGGAAGGGTCAAAATACACGGCGTGGGAGACTTGCGGATAAAGAACGATAAGGACGGCGCGCCCGTTGCTGCGGGGAAAAGACACCTCAAATTATTCCCCATAGAGAGAGAAGGAATGATTGAAATGTATGAAAGGGTTGTTCAAAACTGACTTACTTTGGATGATAAGGCACGAGGACAATTTTGGCATGACCTTTGCTAAAAAATGGACATATCGAGCGCCTGAAATTCACCGGAATGGAAATGAATCAACATTCCGGCGTAACATAGGAAACTCAGATCATTTACCAAAACATGACATGTCCAAAACATGACATATCCACATATCACATGTCAGTTCAAGTTTTCTTATAAATTCAGCAAATTTTGAAACCTATTTAAATTCATAACTAAATAGATAACCTAATTAACATAACTAAAACCTAAGTAAATTAACCCTAGCTAGCAGAGAGAGAGAGGGGGGTTGGTTTACAGAGGATGCAGGGCGAGGAGGCAGGCCCGACGACGGCCGAGGTTGGGAGGGGAGGAAGCAGAGGAGGGAGGCGAGGGCCGACGGGTCGGGGGCGAGCGCGCCGGGGTCGGGGGCGGCAGGGTCGGGGGCGAGCGCGCCGG